>NC_090650.1:445189114-445241614 GCF_040937935.1 Hyperolius riggenbachi | reverse complement strand
CACCAAAGCTCAGTGATGTCTGTAGGGCACCAAACCTCAGTGGTGTCTGTGGGGCATCAAATCTTAATGATGTCTGTAGGACACCAAACCTCAGTGATGTCTGTAGGACACCAAACCTCAGTGATGTCTGTAGGGTACCAAACCTCAGTGATTGTCTGTAGGGTACCAAACCTCAGTGATGTCTGTAGGACCCCAAACCTCAGTGATGTCTGTAGGACTGAAACCTCAGTGATGTCTGTAGGACCCCAAACCTCAGTGATGTCTGTAGGGCACCAAACCTCAGTGATGTCTGTAGGGTACCAAACCTCAGTGATGTCTGTAGGGCACCAAGCCTCAGTGATGTCTGTAGGGTACCAAACCTCAGTGATGTCTGTAGGGCACCAAACCTCAGTGATGTCTGTAGGGCCCCAAACCTCAGTGATGTCTGTAGGGCCCCAAACCTCAGTGATGTCTGTAGGGCACCAAACCTCAGTGATGTCTTTAGGGCCCCAATCCTCAGTGATGTCTGTAGGACACCAAACCTCAGTGATGTCTGTAGGACACCAGATCTTAGTGATGACTGTAGGGTACCAAACCTCAGTGATGTCTGTAGGACACCAGATCTTAGTAATGTCTGTAGGGTACCAAACCTTAGTGATGTCTGTAGGGTACCAAACCTTAGTGATGTCTGTAGGGCACCAAACCTCAGTGATGTCTGTAGGGTACCAAACCTTAGTGATCTCTGTAGGGCACCAAACCTCAGTGATGTCTGTAGGGTACCAAACCTCAGTGATGTCTGTAGGGTACCAAGCCTCAGTGATGTCTGTAGGGCACCAAACCTCAGTGATGTCTGTAGGGCACCAAAACTCAGTGATGTCTGTAGGGCACCAAACCTCAGTGATGTCTGTAGGACACCAAACCTCAGTGATGTCTGTAGGACACCAAACCTCAGTGATGTCTGTAGGGCACCAAACCTCAGTGATGTCTGTAGGGCACCAAACCTCAGTGATGTCTGTAGGGCACCAAACCTCAGTGATGTCTGTAGGGCACCAAACCTCAGTGATGTCAGTTGGGCACCAGACCTCAGGGATGTCTGTAGGGCACCAAACCTCAGTAATCTTTGTAGGCCACCAAACCTCAGTGATCTCTGTAGGGCACCAAACCTCAGTGATGTCTGTAGGGTACCAAACCTCAGTGATGTCTGTAGGGCACCAAACCTCAGTCATGTCAGTTGGGCACCAGACCTCAGTGATCTCTGTAGGCCACCAAACCTCAGTGATGTCTGTATGGTACCAAACCTCAGTGATGTCTGTAGGACACCAAACCTCAGTCATGTTTGTAGGGCCCCAATCCTCAGTGATGTCTGTAGGGCCCCGAACCTCAGTGATGTCTGTAGAGCACCAAACCTCAGTGATGTCAGTTGGGCACCAGACCTCAGGGATGTCTGTAGGGCACCAAACCTCAGTAATCTTTGTAGGCCACCAAACCTCAGTGATGTCTGTAGGGCACCACACCTCAGTGATGTCTGTAGGGCACCAAACCTCAGTGATGGGCTCAGTATGCTCCTCTGTGACAGACAGACACAGGGGGTGGTTGGAGTGTTGGGAGACAGACGGTAACTCAGCGGGGTGAACACAGAGTCACAAAGCGCCATCAGAGGTTCTGCCGGCTGCGGAAGCTCCACCCCAGCAGGGTTAATGGAAGGGTGTGGTTGTGAGCTGAGGGTAATTGGGGAGAAGATCTGGGGTGAGAGGTGAAGGTCTGGTGTGACAAAGGATAACATGGAGGAGCAGAGACAGAAGAATGACAATCAGAGAAGAAGGTAAGAAAGGAGAGGATGAAGAGAGATAATGATCTATATCTTACATATGACAATGGCGTCTAGCTGCGTCACTTGTTAAAGGGCCAGTCCACCAAAACGGGATATCTCAGCATTTATTCTAACTCACCACTGGAGAAGGTTAATAAGATGAGATTTCACCTTCCATGCAAATGTAATGAAGCATTGGTGCCCAGATTTGATTGGCCTAATGCTAGCTGCATACAATTTGTATTACATTTGTATGCAAGTCAGAATTAATAGCATCTAGTTGACCATTCTGTACTCAATACTAGGAAAGATTAAAGAGAACCTGTGCTGAGCCTTGGGTCAAAAGTTCAATACTTACCTAAGCAGAGATAAGCCTCTGGATCCTCCACGCTGTCCTCCGGTTTTTTCGCAGCTGCCCGGGACCCTCCTTCACATCGGGACCACGTTCCTCCTCATGGAGGACCGCAGCCGCACTGCACCCGTGTGAGCGTGACCGTACAGTATAATTCGCTCATCAAAAAAGGAACACGGATGCAAGCGTGGAATTCAACAAGAGCTTGTCAGGTTCCTTTGTGGGGTGTGCGCTTGGCCACGGAGGACGGCGTTTGAAGCCTCTGCAGGATAAAAAGCCTTTCCTCTTCTTAAGTAAGCATTTAACTTTTGACCCGGGGTTCATCTCTGCTACACTTTCATTTACCCAGAATGCAATGGCTTAGCTGTGCATTCTTGGCTTCTAAACCAGCAGACAGTAGTGGGCTCTGATCACATGACTTCTGGTGGGAAATCACTGATTATTATGGTCAGACATGTGAAACGCGGAGACGTCACCGTCCACATGGCAGGCTGAAATCTAATGGCCATTCATCACTACAAATGTATATGGTATTCAGAAATGTACATGCACAGACTATCGGCAAGACCCCTCCCACACCGCTGTCACTGATCTCCACTCCTCATGGCCCCTCCCACACTGCTGTCACTGATCGCCACTCCTCATGGCCCCTCCCACACCGCTGTCACTGATCTCCACTCCTCATGGCCCCTCCCACACTGCTGTCACTGATCTCAACTCCTCATGGCCCCTCCCACACCGCTGTCACTGATCTCCACTCCTCATGGCCCCTCCCACACTGCTATCAGTGATCTCCACTTCTCATGGCCCCTCCAACACTGCTGTCACTGGTCTCTACTCCTCATGGCCCCTCCCACACTGCTGTCACTGGTCTCTACTCCTCATGACCCCTCCCACACTGCTGTCACTGATCTCCACTCCTCATGAGCCCTCCCACACTGCTGTCACTGATCTCCACTCCTCATGGCCATTCCCACTCTGCTATCAGTGATCTCCACTCCTCATGGCCGATCCCACTCTGCTGTCACTGATCTCCACTCCTCATGGCCCCTCCCACACCGCTGTCACTGATCTCCACTCCTCATGGCCCCTCCCACACCGCTGTCACTGATCTCCACTCCTCATGGCCCCTCCCACACTGCTGTCACTGATCTCAACTCCTCATGGCCCCTCCCACACCGCTGTCACTGATCTCCACTCCTCATGGCCCCTCCCACACTGCTATCAGTGATCTCCACTTCTCATGGCCCCTCCAACACTGCTGTCACTGGTCTCTACTCCTCATGGCCCCTCCCACACTGCTGTCACTGGTCTCTACTCCTCATGACCCCTCCCACACTGCTGTCACTGATCTCCACTCCTCATGAGCCCTCCCACACTGCTGTCACTGATCTCCACTCCTCATGGCCATTCCCACTCTGCTATCAGTGATCTCCACTCCTCATGGCCGATCCCACTCTGCTGTCACTGATCTCCACTCCTCATGGCCCCTCCCACACCGCTGTCACTGATCTCCACTCCTCATGGCCCCTCCCACACCGCTGTCACTGATCTCCACTCCTCATGGCCCCTCCCACACTGCTGTCACTGATCTCAACTCCTCATGGCCCCTCCCACACCGCTGTCACTGATCTCCACTCCTCATGGCCCCTCCCACACTGCTATCAGTGATCTCCACTTCTCATGGCCCCTCCAACACTGCTGTCACTGGTCTCTACTCCTCATGGCCCCTCCCACACTGCTGTCACTGGTCTCTACTCCTCATGACCCCTCCCACACTGCTGTCCATGATCTCCACTCCTCATGAGCCCTCCCACACTGCTGTCACTGATCTCCACTCCTCATGGCCATTCCCACTCTGCTATCAGTGATCTCCACTCCTCATGGCCGATCCCACTCTGCTGTCACTGATCTCCACTTCTCATGGCCCCTCCCACTCTGCTGTCACTGATCTTTACTCCTCATGGCCCCTCCCACTTTGCTGTCACTGATCTCTACTCCTCATGGCCCATCCCAATCTGTTGTCACTTATCTCCACTTCTCATGGCCCATCCCAATCTGCTTTCACTTATCTCCACTTCTCATGACGCCTCCCACACTGCTGTCACTGATCTCCACTTCTCATGGCTCCTCCCACTCTGCTGTCACTGATCTTCACTCCTCATGGCCCCTCCCACTTTGCTGTCACTGATCTCCAGTCCTCATGGCCCCTCCCACTTTGCTGTCACTGATTTCCAGTCCTTTGGCCCCTCCCACTCTGCTGTCACTGATCTCCACTCCTCATGGTCCCTCCTACTCTGCAGGCAATACGGTAGAAAAAAAGGTCTTAAAAAGAAATAGTCGGAAGAAACCCATGGATGGATTTCAGGGGTTATGAAGATATTCTGGAATGAGGACGACTAGATTCGGATAAATGTTTTTTTTTTTCTTTTTTCAAGAATAAAATGTAGATTGTTGTTCATGTAAAAATAAGACATCCCTAAAAATAAGCCCAGATAAGCCTCTTTTGGAGCAAAAATTAACAAAAGTCTCTGTGTTATTTTTGGGGGAAAAGGGTAATAGTTGGTTTTATGAGATCCTGAAATCTTGTGGCTGGGATTACTGTAGGATTGGTGGTGTAACTAATGAGCTTAGGGCCACAGTGCAAGTTTACATGGGGCCCCAAGCACTGTTTTGCAAGCACTGTATTGGTATGGCACCCCAAAAACTACCCAGGACAGCTGCAGTGTCAGAGAGGTGTAAGCAGGGGATAGGACAGCTGCAGTGTCAGAGAGGTGTAAGCATGGGAGGGGACAGCTGCAGTGCCAGAGAGGTGTAAGCAGGGGAGGGGACAGCTGCAGTGTCAGAGAGGTGTAAGCATGGGAGGTGAAAGCTGCAGTGCCAGAGAAGTGTAAGCAGGGGAGGGGACAGCTGCAGTGTCAGGGAGGTGTAAGCAGGGGAGAAGACAGCTGCAGTGTTAGAGAGGTGTAAGCAGGGGAGGGGAGAGCTGCAGTGTCAGAGAGGTGTAAGCAGGGGAGGAGACAGCCGCACTGTCAGAGAGGTGTAAGCAGGGGAGGGGACAGCTGCAGTGTCAGAGAGGTGTAAGCAGGGGAGGGAACTTCTGCAGTGTCAGAGAGGTGTAAGCAGGGGAGGAGACAGCTGCAGTGTTAGAGAGGTGTAAGCAGGGGAGGGGAGAGCTGCAGTGTCAGAGAGGTGTAAGCAGGGGAGGGGACAGCCGCACTGTCAGAGAGGTGTAAGCAGGGGAGGGGACAGCTGCAGTGCCAGAGAGGTGTAAGCAGGGGAGGGGACAGCTGCAGTGTCAGAGAGGTGTAAGCAGGGGAGGAGACAGCTGCAGCGTTAGAGAGGTGTAAGCAGGGGAGGGGAGAGCTGCAGTGTCAGAGAGGTGTAAGCAGGGGTGGGGACAGCCGCACTGTCAGAGAGGTGTAAGCAGGGGAGGGGACAGCTGCAGTGCCAGAGAGGTGTAAGCAGGGGAGGAGACAGCTGCAGTGTCAGAGAGGTGTAAGCAGGGGAGGAGAGAGCTGCAGTGTCAGAGAGGTGTAAGCAGGGGAGGGGAGAGCTGCAGTGTCAGAGAGGTGTAAGCAGGAGAGGGGACAGCCGCACTGTCAGAGAGGTGTAAGCAGGGGAGGGGACAGCTGCAGTGCCAGAGAGGTGTAAGCAGGGGAGGGGACAGCTGCAGTGTCAGAGAGGTGTAAGCAGGGGAGGAGACAGCTGCAGTGTTAGAGAGGTGTAAGCAGGGGAGGGGAGAGCTGCAGTGTCAGAGAGGTGTAAGCAGGGGAGGAGACAGCTGCAGTGTTAGAGAGGTGTAAGCAGGGGAGGGGAGAGCTGCAGTGTCAGAGAGGTGTAAGCAGGGGAGGGGACAGCCGTACTGTCAGAGAGGTGTAAGCAGGGGAGGGGACAGCTGCAGTGTCAGAGAGGTGTAAGCAGGGGAGGGAACTGCTGCAGTGTCAGAGAGGTGTAAGCAGGGGAGGGGACAGCTGCAGTGTCAGAGAGGTGTAAGCAGGGGAGGAGACAGCTGCAGTGTTAGAGAGGTGTAAGCAGGGGAGGGGAGAGCTGCAGTGTTAGAGAGGTGTAAGCAGGGGAGGGGACAGCTGCAGTGTCAGAGAGGTGTAAGCAGGGGAGGGGACAGCTGCAGTGCCAGAGAGGTGTAAGCAGGGGAGGAGACAGCTGCAGTGTCAGAGAGGTGTAAGCAGGGGAGGAGACAGCTGCAGTGTCAGAGAGGTGTAAGCAGGGGAGGGGACAGCCGTACTGTCAGAGAGATGTAAGCAGGAGAGGGGACAGCTGCAGTGCCAGAGATGTGTAAGCAGGGGAGGGGAAAGCTGCAGTGTCAGAGAGGTGTAAGCAGGGGAGGGAACTGCTGCAGTGCCAGAGAGGTGTAAGCAGGGGAGGGAACTGCTGCAGTGCCAGAGAGGTGTAAGCAGGGGAGGGGACAGCTGCAGTGTCAGAGAGGTGTAAGCAGGGGAGGGGACAGCTGCATTGTTAGAGAGGTGTAAGCAGGGGAGGGGACAGCTGCAGTGTCAGAGAGGTGTAAGCAGGGGAGGGAACTGCTGCAGTGCCAGAGAGGTGTAAGCAGGGGAGGGGACAGCTGCAGTGTCAGAGAGGTGTAAGCAGGGGAGGGAACTGCTGCAGTGCCAGAGAGGTGTAAGCAGGGGAGGGGACAGCTGCAGTGTTAGAGAGGTGTAAGCAGGGGAGGGGACAGCTGCAGTGTCAGAGAGGTGTAAGCAGGGGAGGGAACTGCTGCAGTGCCAGAGAGGTGTAAGCAGGGGAGGAGACAGCTGCAGTGTTAGAGAGGTGTAAGCAGGGGAGGGGAGAGCTGCAGTGTCAGAGAGGTGTAAGCAGGGGAGGGGACAGCCACACTGTCAGATAGGTGTAAGCAGGGGAGGGGACAGCTGCAGTGTCAGAGAGGTGTAAGCAGGGGAGGGGACAGCCGCACTGTCAGAGAGGTGTAAGCAGGGGAGGGGACAGCTGCAGTGTCAGAGAGGTGTAAGCAGGGGAGGGAACTGCTGCAGTGTCAGAGAGGTGTAAGCAGGGGAGGGGACAGCTGCAGTGTCAGAGAGGTGTAAGCAGGGGAGGAGACAGCTGCAGTGTTAGAGAGGTGTAAGCAGGGGAGGGGAGAGCTGCAGTGTCAGAGAGGTGTAAGCAGGGGTGGGGACAGCCGCACTGTCAGAGAGGTGTAAGCAGGGGAGGGGACAGCTGCAGTGCCAGAGAGGTGTAAGCAGGGGAGGAGACAGCTGCAGTGTCAGAGAGGTGTAAGCAGGGGAGGAGAGAGCTGCAGTGTCAGAGAGGTGTAAGCAGGGGAGGGGAGAGCTGCAGTGTCAGAGAGGTGTAAGCAGGAAAGGGGACAGCCGCACTGTCAGAGAGGTGTAAGCAGGGGAGGGGACAGCTGCAGTGCCAGAGAGGTGTAAGCAGGGGAGGGGACAGCTGCAGTGTCAGAGAGGTGTAAGCAGGGGAGGAGACAGCTGCAGTGTTAGAGAGGTGTAAGCAGGGGAGGGGAGAGCTGCAGTGTCAGAGAGGTGTAAGCAGGGGAGGAGACAGCTGCAGTGTTAGAGAGGTGTAAGCAGGGGAGGGGAGAGCTGCAGTGTCAGAGAGGTGTAAGCAGGGGAGGGGACAGCCGTACTGTCAGAGAGGTGTAAGCAGGGGAGGGGACAGCTGCAGTGTCAGAGAGGTGTAAGCAGGGGAGGGAACTGCTGCAGTGTCAGAGAGGTGTAAGCAGGGGAGGGGACAGCTGCAGTGTCAGAGAGGTGTAAGCAGGGGAGGAGACAGCTGCAGTGTTAGAGAGGTGTAAGCAGGGGAGGGGAGAGCTGCAGTGTTAGAGAGGTGTAAGCAGGGGAGGGGACAGCTGCAGTGTCAGAGAGGTGTAAGCAGGGGAGGGGACAGCTGCAGTGCCAGAGAGGTGTAAGCAGGGGAGGAGACAGCTGCAGTGTCAGAGAGGTGTAAGCAGGGGAGGAGACAGCTGCAGTGTCAGAGAGGTGTAAGCAGGGGAGGGGACAGCCGTACTGTCAGAGAGATGTAAGCAGGAGAGGGGACAGCTGCAGTGCCAGAGATGTGTAAGCAGGGGAGGGGAAAGCTGCAGTGTCAGAGAGGTGTAAGCAGGGGAGGGAACTGCTGCAGTGCCAGAGAGGTGTAAGCAGGGGAGGGAACTGCTGCAGTGCCAGAGAGGTGTAAGCAGGGGAGGGGACAGCTGCAGTGTCAGAGAGGTGTAAGCAGGGGAGGGGACAGCTGCATTGTTAGAGAGGTGTAAGCAGGGGAGGGGACAGCTGCAGTGTCAGAGAGGTGTAAGCAGGGGAGGGAACTGCTGCAGTGCCAGAGAGGTGTAAGCAGGGGAGGGGACAGCTGCAGTGTTAGAGAGGTGTAAGCAGGGGAGGGGACAGCTGCAGTGTCAGAGAGGTGTAAGCAGGGGAGGGAACTGCTGCAGTGCCAGAGAGGTGTAAGCAGGGGAGGAGACAGCTGCAGTGTTAGAGAGGTGTAAGCAGGGGAGGGAAGAGCTGCAGTGTCAGAGAGGTGTAAGCAGGGGAGGGGACAGCCACACTGTCAGATAGGTGTAAGCAGGGGAGGGGACAGCTGCAGTGCCAGAGAGGTGTAAGCAGGGGAGGGGACAGCTGCAGTGTCAGAGAGGTGTAAGCACGGGAGAAGACAGCTGCAGTGTTAGAGAGGTGTAAGCAGGGGAGGGGAGAGCTGCAGTGTCAGAGAGGTGTAATAAGCAGGGGAGGGGACAGCCGCACTGTCGGAGAGGTGTAAGCAGGGGAGGGGAAAGCTGCAGTGTCAGAGAGGTGTAAGCAGGGGAGGGAACTGCTGCAGTGTCAGAGAGGTGTAAGCAGGGGAGGGGACAGCCGTAGTGTCAGAGAGGTGTAAGCAGGGGAGGGGAAAGCTGCAGTGTCAGAGAGGTGTAAGCAGGGGAGGGGACAGCTGCAGTGTCAGAGAGGTGTAAGCAGGGGAGGGGACAGCTGAAGTGTCACAGAGGTGTAAGCAGGGGAGGGGACAGCTGCAGTGTTAGAGAGGTGTAAGCAGGGGAGGGGACAGCTGTAGTGTCAGAGAGGTGTAAGCAGGAGAGAGGACAGCTGCAGTGTCTAAGAGGTGTAAGCAGGGGAGGGGACAGCTGCAGTGTCAGAGAGGTGCATGCAGGGGAGGGGACAGCTGCAGTGTCAGAGAGGTGTAAGCAGGGGAGGGGACAGCTGCAGTGTCAGAGAGGTGTAAGCAGGGGAGGGGACAGCTGAAGTGTCACAGAGGTGTAAGCAGGGGAGGGGACAGCTGCAGTGTTAGAGAGGTGTAAGCAGGGGAGGGGACAGCTGTAGTGTCAGAGAGGTGTAAGCAGGAGAGAGGACAGCTGCAGTGTCTAAGAGGTGTAAGCAGGGGAGGGGACAGCTGCAGTGTCAGAGAGGTGCATGCAGGGGAGGGGACAGCTGCAGTGTCAGAGAGGTGTAAGCAGGGGAGGGGACAGCTGCAGTGTCAGAGAGGTGTAAGCAGGGGAGGGGATAGCTGCAGTGTCAGAGAGGTGCATGCAGGGGAGAGGGCAGCTGCAGTGTTAGAGAGGTGTAAGCAGGGGAGGGGACAGCTGCAGTGTCAGAGAGGTGTAAGCAGGGGAGGAGACAGCTGCAGTGTTAGAGAGGTGTAAGCAGGGGAGGGGAGAGCTGCAGTGTCAGAGAGGTGTAAGCAGGGGTGGGTAAAGCTGCAGTGTAAGAGGTGTGTAAGCAGGGGAGGGGACAGCTGCCGTATCAGAGAGGTGTAAGCAGGGGAGGGGACAGCTGCAGTGTCAGAGAGGTGTAAGCAGGGGAGAGGACAGCTGCAGTGTCAGAGAGGTGTAAGCAGGGGAGGGGACAGCTGCAGTGTCAGAGAGGTGTAAGCAGGGGAGGGGACAGCTGAAGTGTCAGAGAGGTGTAAGCAGGGGAGGGGACAGCTGCAGTGTCAGAGAGGTGTAAGCAGGGGAGAGGAGACAGCTGCAGTGTTAGAGAGGTGTAAGCAGGGGAGGGGATAGCTGCAGTGTCAGAGAGGTGTAAGCAGGGGAGGGGACAGCTGCAGTGTCAGAGAGGTGTAAGCAGGGGAAGGGACAGCTGCAGTGTCAGAGAGGTGTAAGCAGGGGAGGGGACAGTTGCAGTGTCAGAGAGGTGTAAGCAGGGGAGGGGACAGCTGCAGTGTTAGAGAGGTGTAAGCAGGGCAGGGGAAAGCTGCAGTGTCAGAGAGGTGTAAGCAGGGCAGGGGAGAGCTGCAGTGTCAGAGAGGTGTAAGCAGGGGAGGGGACAGCCGTAGTGTCAGAGAGGTGTAAGCAGGGGAGGGGGGAGCTGCAGTGTCAGAGAGGTGTAAGCAGGGGAGGGGACAGCTGCAGTGTCAGAGAGGTGTAAGCAGGGGAGGGGACAGCTGCAGTGTTAGAGAGGTACAAGCAGGGGAGGGGACAGCTGCAGTGTCAGAGAGGTGTAAGCAGGGGAGGGGACAGCTGCAGTGTCAGAGAGATGTAAGCAGGGGAGGGGACAGCTGCAGTGTCAGAGAGGTGTAAGCAGGGGAGGGGACAGCTGCAGTGTTAGAGAGGTGTAAGCAGGGGAGGGGACAGCTGTAGTGTCAGAGAGGTGTAAGCAGGAGAGAGGACAGCTGCAGTGTCAGAGAGGTGTAAGCAGGGGAGGGGACAGCTGCAGTGTAAGAGAGGTGTAAGCAGGGGAGGGGACAGCTGCAGTGTCAGAGAGGTGCATGCAGGGGAGGGGACAGCTGCAGTGTCAGAGAGGTGTAAGCAGGGGAGGGGACAGCTGCAGTGTCAGAGAGGTGTAAGCAGGGGAGGGGATAGCTGCAGTGTCAGAGAGGTGCATGCAGGGGAGAGGGCAGCTGCAGTGTCAGAGAGGTGTAAGCAGGGGAGGGGACAGCTGCAGTGTCAGAGAGGTGTAAGCAGGGGAGGAGACAGCTGCAGTGTTAGAGAGGTGTGAGCAGGGGAGGGGAGAGCTGCAGTGTCAGAGAGGTGTAAGCAGAGGAGGGGACAGCTGCAGTGTCAGAGAGGTGTAAGCAGGGGTGGGTAAAGCTGCAGTGTCAGAGGTGTGTAAGCAAGGGAGGGGACAGCTGCAGTGTCAGAGAGGTGTAAGCAGGGGAGGGGACAGCTGCGGTGTCAGTGAGGTGTAAGCAGGGGAGGGGACAGCTGCACTGTCAGAGAGGTGTAAGCAGGGGAGGGGACAGCTGCAGTGTCAGAGAGGTGTAAGCAGGGGAGGGGACAGCTGCAGTGTTAGAAAGGTGTAAGCAGGGGAGGGGACAGCTGCAGTGTCAGAGAGGTGTAAGCAGGGGAGGGGATAGCTGCAGTGTCAGAGAGGTGCATGCAGGGGAGAGGGCAGCTGCAGTGTCAGAGAGGTGTAAGCAGGGGAGGGGACAGCTGCAGTGTCAGAGAGGTGTAAGCAGGGGAGGAGACAGCTGCAGTGTTAGAGAGGTGTAAGCAGGGGTGGGTAAAGCTGCAGTGTAAGAGGTGTGTAAGCAGGGGAGGGGACAGCAGCCGTATCAGAGAGGTGTAAGCAGGGGAGGGGACAGCTGCAGTGTCAGAGAGGTGTAAGCAGGGGAGAGGACAGCTGCAGTGCCAGAGAGGTGTAAGCAGGGGAGGGGACAGCTGTAGTGTCAGAGAGGTGTAAGAAGGGGAGGGGATAGCTTCAGTGTCAGAGAGGTGCATGCAGGGGAGGGGACAGCTGCAGTGTCAGAGAGGTGTAAGCAGGGGAGGGGACAGCTGCAGTGTCAGAGAGGTGTAAGCAGGGGAGGGGATAGCTGCAGTGTTAGAGAGGTGCATGCAGGGGAGAGGGCAGCTGCAGTGTCAGAGAGGTGTAAGCAGGGGAGGGGACAGCTGCAGTGTCAGAGAGGTGTAAGCAGGGGAGGAGACAGCTGCAGTGTTAGAGAGGTGTAAGCAGGGGAGGGGAGAGCTGCAGTGTCAGAGAGGAGTAAGCAGAGGAGGGGACAGCTGCAGTGTCAGAGAGGTGTAAGCAGGGGTGGGTAAAGCTGCAGTGTCAGAGGTGTGTAAGCAGGGGAGGGGACAGCTGCAGTGTCAGAGAGGTGTAAGCAGAGTTAGGAAACAGTTTGTTCAGCATTACCACTATGCAATGCACATATAGAGGTGGTCATTACCAGCACAGCAGCATCACCAATGCAAAGCTAATAAGATGGATGAAGGAGGGTCCCTAGTGGGCGCCTCTGGCCCAAGGACCCCGGTGCGGTTGCAACCTCTGCAACCCCTATTGCTACACCACTGTGCAGGACGCAGGCGTACGTGAGCTCAGTGATGGCTTCTGCTTATTGGACTCCAGCTAGAACAGTAATATCCCGTCTGGTTGGGCGGTCAGACATGCAGATCGGAGAGTGTCGGGTGCAATGAGTGATAGACGAGCACATGGATGCAGAGTGAGAACGTTTCTTACCCGATATCGATTGGCGCTGATCTGCTCCACCTGGAAACGTTTTGCACAGTTACACTGAGCCACCTGCCGGTTCACCTGAAGGACAGACGCAGGGGGTGTGAATAAGCCTCACTTACATCAGATTTTCATTCTTTTGAGGAAATATCAGAATTATGTTATGAACATTACACCCCACCCCACACAGGTATTTGTATTTTAACTTTAAAGGATCGCTATTGTGAAAAACTAAATGTAAAAATGTGTTTGATTGACTCTAAACTTTATTCCCATCCTTTAAATTGATATATTACTAATTTTTAAATGTTACTATGAAGGAAAATTAACCAGGATAGAAAGGACCAGTGTAGTTTAAATTATAAAACAACATATTTTTTTAACGAAATCTTTATGGTATGTGTGACTAGGGGTGTGCTGGGGGGCGTGATCAGAGGTGTGGCAGGGGCGTGGCTTAAGTTTCCCTCTTTCTCATCTCAAAAAATTGAGAGGTATGGATTAAGATGCATTATAAATTACTTGTCTCCTATGTTGTTGTCACTTGCAGTAAAAATCTGACAGACCTGACAGGTTTTGGACTAATCTATCTCCTCGTGGGGGATTCTCTTATTTTATTCTTTGCAAAAGCAGAAAGGATCCATACGAAGATGTTAGCTGATCTATAAATCATCATTTTTCATGAAATTTGAGCTTCTTTTTTGAGCTTTTTCAGATTTGAAGTTATTTCGTGTCTTCTTCACTGCTGACTGTGTCCCTGATTGGGAGAATTCTCACACTTCCTTCTCAGACAGGAAGTGAGGTATATCTCTGTAACACAGGAAGTTGTGCGGAGCAGGCAGATGTCAGACACAGTGGGGGTTTTATGGTTGAAGAGCAGCCGGTCTTGTTTGATAAAATCTATGAATAGTCTGGCTGCTCGGGACAGTAAATAATATACTTATTTATACAACACATCAGAATCACATCAGGGAACACTGGCAGGACTTTCCTGTGAACCCGCTGACCTTGATAGATCAGATTTTGACTTTTTGGATCACAAATACAGCAGATGCCAACACAGAAGAACCGAGATCCTGTATGACTGGACTGCTGCTTGTGAGAGAATGGCCGTCATGTTACCACATGTTCTACATCTGTTACTTGTGTTTTAATAACCTGTATTTTTCACTCTGCAATATTTCCAGAAAAGTTCTACTTCATGCCTAGTTTGTCCAAATCTTACAGAAATCTCTCAGGTCGATCAATAATCTTAAGGTGCCCATACATGGTACAATTTTTCTTTTTTTTTATTAGATAATTTAGTTCGACTATACCACTAGATCGAATATAAAAAAATTTTCCAACATGTCTGATCGGATTTTTATAGAAAAAAATGGGATAATCTTACATTTGTCTTGATCGAGAAAAAGATTATTTTACACTTTAATTTGATTTGATCGTTTTGGTCGAAAAAAACTGGAAGATGTAATGTTTTTATTATACCGCGTATGGGCGCCATTAGGAAGATTCTGCACAGGAAAATGCAATATACCGATGCATTGCTGGACACTATTATGGTACATATGCAATTCACTTTTTCCTTCATTTTTTTCCTAGGTGATATTTCCACACTTTATCAATGAAATGCCTTTTAAGCCACCAGCAAGCAAGAAAATACTGAGAAGAAGCTTGATAGTACTTTTCACCTGCTTTTTGGTACTTTTCAACTGAAAAGTTAATTCAAACAGTAAATAAAAAAAAATATCTCTTAGGAGAGTTATATGCAACGGTCTGCTATATGCAATTTGTGCAGAGATCAGGCTGTATCTAACCATGTTTCTGTCCATAGGCATACGGTTACGCAGTTGAAAGTACAGGTGATAGTGTACCCAGAAATACAGTGGTGTAGCTAAGGAGCTGTGGGCCCCGATGCAAGTTTTACATTGGGGACCCCCCAGCACTCTATATATAACAATTGATACGGCGCACCAACTCCTGGTGGCATCCAATGTTACTAATAAAGACCTAGCATCATCATACCTCCCAACTTTTGAGATGAGAAAGAGGGACAATTAAGCCACGCCCCTGCCACACCCCTGATCACAACCCTAGTCACGCATACCATAAAGATTTCATAAGAAAAATATGTTGTTTTATAATTCAAACCACACTGGTCCTTTCTATCCTTGCTCATTTTTCCTTCATATTGACATTTTAAAATAGGGATGGGAATAAAGTTTAGAGTCAAACACATTTTTCAGTAGAGAAATATATATATATTTACATAGAAAGAGGGACAAAGTCCTGAAAGAGGGACAAATGAGGAGGAAACAAGGAAAGAGGGACAGTTGAGAGCTATGCATCATTTTAGACTGATACAGGTGGCATGGCCCTCATAACACGTGGCTGTGCCCAGTGGGGGGCAGCATGGAGTCCTCACCTCATCCTGAATGCGGTCGGCATCGACAATCCTCCTGAAGGGGTCTCTGCTGGGGTGAAGAGCGCTCACAAACTCGTAATAGTCAATAAAGCCGTCACCATTTATATCAAAGATATTGGCCACAGCTGTCATCTCCAGCGAGTTTGTGGGGAACCCTGGGAAGAGAGAAATCTGTTATTAAAAAGAGTTAAAGAGGAACTCCAGCCTAAACAAACATACTGTCATTAAGTTACATTAGTTATGTTAATAAAAATAGATAGGTAATTTAATCTCTTACCCACCCTGTTTTAAAAGAACAGGCAAAGGTTTGTGATTTCATGAGGGCAGCCATCTCTTTGGTTGAAAGAAGGTGACAGGGAGCATGAGACACAGTTCCAAATGTCCTGTGTCCTGATCACCCCTCCCAGTTGCTAGGCAACGAGAACAACATCAGAAATCCCATCATGCTTTGCACAGCATCAGGGGAAAAAAAGTCCAGGCAGTTTTCTTTGATGGAGCGGAGCTTAGCTAAAAATGCAGCTAAAAATGAGACTTCTATAAGAAAAACAAAGTTCTGATGCTGTGAAACTGTTAAAGAAACACCAAGCCTTTTCAGTGCTGCTGAGTAGATTTTTAGTCTGGAGGTTCACTTTAATGAAAGGTATTAAATGTGACAAATTCCAGAAATTCCACTAAGAAAGCAGTGCCATCTGCCCAACCTCTCCCCCTCCCTCCGATACATGCCCCGCCCCTTCACTTCCCCCCTCCCAGGAAGGTGCTGCTGTGGCCACGCTTTTTATGGGTGGGGGTATTAACACATGGAATGCCAGGTGAGTGATGCTGAGACTCAGAGAGAGGGGGAGGGGGTGTGTGAATGTGGAAGGGGGGGAGTGGTGGGAGGAGGCATCGTGGATTTGATTCGTTAAAATCTGCTCTATCATTTCATTGTACCAACTTTTTATTGCATCTATTCTTACATTTTACAATTGTTATAGCGAGCTGGTGGTTATTAATTAGATACATATTTTTTTCTCTCCAGATCTTATGCTGGCCACTGACACTTTTACCAACAATTTTCTTGTATGAGGTTCAAGCAATATAATGTAATTACTCTTTGACAAATGAGTTTTGGCTAAAGTCAAATGTTCATGCTGGATCAAAATACCTCTGTGCCTTGTCTGTTCCTCTCCTTATTCCCCTAATCTTTGTAATCACTCCTTGAAAAATTTGAGTTTTGGTTTAAGTCAGATTTTCAGACAGGAAGAGGCAGGCTTGCTGCGATGTTCCCGCCCATCACCATCTTATTCCCTCTTCTTCCCTGCCTCATTCACTCCCCTTGACAGGGGAAGTGGGAGGGTGATAGGAGGGAACAACCCAGCAAGACCGCCTCTTCCTGTCTGAAAATCAAACTCAAATTTTTCAAGGAGTGATTACAAAGATTAGGGGAATAAAGAGAGGAACAGACAAGGCACAGAGGTATTTTGATCCAGCATGAACATACCTCTGTGCTCACCTTAGGTAGCCTTGCTTAGGTCAGGTGTCCTTTAACCTCCCTAGCGTTCTGGACGAGCTGAGCTCGTCCAGAGACGCTAGAGGGCACCGCTCAGGCCCTGGTGGGCCGATTTTGATAATTTTTTTTTCAAACACGCTTTGCTAGCTCCGATCGCCGCCGCTCGCCACCGATCCGCCGCTACCCGACGCGAAAGAGGGCCCCCCCGCAGACCCGGTGCGCAGCCTGGCCAATCGCCGACAGGCTGCGCTTTGGGGTGGATCGGGAGTCCCTGTGACATCACGACATAGATGACGTCACTCCGTTCGTCGCCATGGCGACGGGGGAAGCTCTAAGGGAAATCCCGTTCAGAACGGGATTTCCTTATGGGTGTGATCGCCGGCGGCGATCGGAAGGGAGGGAGGGAGCAGGAAGGGGAGAATGATGTAGCTAGCGCTAGGCTAGCTACATGATTAAAAAAAAAAAATTGGGCAAAAAAAAACCTCAGAACGCCCAGCAGGTTAAGAGGCAGAGAACGGGGGATGAGTGCTGGATACATGTAGTGTTGGGATTGGTTACATCAGTGGGTACTACACAGCCAGAGTGTGCACAGAAGCTGTGCTGACTATTGCAGCATATCTCTTGGTCATTCTTACTGTATGGAGTTACTCGCCTGCAGGAAGTGACATCACTAACTGCATGTTCAAGAGATGCACAATGCAGCATAGCCTTCCTGCAACTCTGCAAGCTCTGCATCTGTTAAGAGCCATGTAACCGTGTGTGTGTATATGTGTGTGTGTATATGTGTGTGTGTGTGTGTGTGTGTGTGTGTGTGTGTGTGTGTGTGTGTGTGTTACTCTATGGAGTACAGAGCTATGTGTCAGTTGATCCCTCACCATACCTCTCCTCTAATGTCGATCATAATGGAAAGTTTTGAAATAGTTTGAAGTCTCGCATTACGATTTTGTATCATAATTTCACTGAGAACATACTACCATGCTGTGCAAAATGCAAACTCTGCTTGTTCACTCAAGAAAAATGTACCACTACATCCCAATCCTAAGAGTACTGCAGGCGCTGCACTATTGTTATAAATGGAGGTAGCTTTCCTGGGGGAGAAATGTCAGGAAGACACCAGGATTTGCACTTTCCAGACGCGTGGTCCATATTTCGGCAACGAGCCGAGTTTTCCACAATTTGGCATATTTGCAGTGGTCGGCATTTCACAGAGAGGTGTGGCCACTCACTGGAGGACAAGACGCTGTCCATAAACTCTCTCTGACTGATGCGTCCATCCTGATCTCTGTCTATTCCTCGGAAGATGTCCAGAATCCGGGATTTCATTTGGCCAATCCACTGCATGTATCTCTTCCGCCACTCCGCAAAGTCAAAATGCGCAAATTCTTGCAACTGAAAACACAAAAATAATAGTTTAAAAAATACTGTAGCAGCAAGTCATGACTGCAGGGAGGACAGCTGCAGGAAGGGCTGCTGTAGGGAGGATGGCTGCAGGGAGGGCAGCTGGAGAGGGCAGGGCTGCAGGGAGGGCAGCAGGAGGGAGGAGGGCAGTTGGAGGGAGGAGGGCTGCAGGGAGGGCAGTTGGAGGGAGGAGGGCAGCTGGAGGGAGGATGGCTGCAGGGAGGGCAGCTGGAGGGAGGAGGGCTACAGGGAGGGCAGCAGGAGGGAGGAGGGCTTCAGGGAGGGCAGCTGGAGGAAGGAAGGGCAGCAGGAGGGAGGTGGGCTGCAAGGAGGGCTGCCGGGAGGGAGGAGGGCTACAGGGAGGGCAGCAGGAGCGAGGAGGGCTTCAGGGAGGGCAGCTGGAGGGAGGAGGGCTACAGGGAGGGCAGCTGGAGGAAGGAGGGCTACAGGGAGGGCAGCTGGAGGGAGGAGGGCTGCAGGGAGGGCTGCTGGGAGGGAGGAGGGCTGCAGGGAGGGAAGCTGGAGAGAGCAGGGCTGCAGGGAGGGCAGCTGGAGGGAGGAGGGCTGCAGGGAGGGCAGCTGGAGGGAGGAGGGCAGCTGGAGGGAGAATGGCTGCAGGGAGGGCAGCACAGGGGAGAGGATGTCTGCAGGGAGGGCAGCTGGAGGGCTGCAGGGAGGGCAGCTGGTGGGAGGAGGGCTGCAGGGAGGGCAGCAAGAGGGGGGAGGGCAGCTGGAAGAAGGAGGGCAGCTGGAGGGAGGGCAGCAGGAGGGAGGACGGCTGCATGAGAAAAGAGGGCAGCTGGAGGGAGGACGGCTGCAGGGAGGACAGTTGCAGGTAGGACGGCTGCAGGGAGAGCAGCAGGAGGGAGGAGGGCAGATGAAGAGAGGAGGGCTGCAGGGAGGGGTGCAGTAGACTGAATGACTGAAAGTCACATAAAGTTGACCTGACACCCAGCCATCAGGCGTCCCCTCTGCTCACCTCATGGAGGCGCTGTTGTGCATTCTGAAGGCGGCACTGGCGGTCCAAGGCCAGGAACCAGAGCTGCTGCCAGCGGTTGAGGAGCTGTGCCATGTGGGGGGTCTGCGGGGCCAGGTCCAGGAGGGGAATTGAGGGACCAGTCTGGGGCGATTTCACCGAGTTTTGTCTTTCTGAAACAACAAACAGTCATTACATCTAAATTCCACAACGCTGTGCGGCACTGTCGGGGACATGAGGGGAACATGTGAGATATACAATAATAATAATAATATTCCCAGGAAAGCAGTGCGGAGGTCGGAGCAGAAATCTATATATATAATAGAGTTAGGGTGCGTACAGACATGCGACTATAGTCGTTTAAAACGATCGTTACCGACGGCATTGCCCGACGATCGTTCGTAAAAAGTGCACTAACGATCGTTAAAACGACCGACCAACGAGATATGTCGTTGGTAAAGAACGATCCATTCTGCCAGATCTTTTCCAATGACCATCGTTCAAAAAGTAATGTCTGTACAACGATCGGTCGTTGATCGTTCGTTCTCAAAGCTTTGCACATGCTCAAACAGTTCTTTTTGACACTTGTGTTTGAAATCAGTTTATAAATCATGTTGCGCACGCAACGCTCGTTCCAAGATCGTTCGTACACGAACGATGTTCAAAGTAGCCTTTCTTCAAACGATCATCGGCCGATACCTCCTTTAACATCGTTCGTCGTTCAGAACGAACGATCGTTATCGTATGTCTGTACGTACCCTAAGTGCCTCAACCTTCGAGCAAGAAGAAGAAGTACTTTGCATGAGAAAATGTATGCGTGCTCAATCACCAAGTTTTAGGCTTCTTTTCCACGGACTGTTGAGCTGTGTGCTCAGCAAGCAGTTACCAGGCAGCAGCAAGCAGTTACCAGGCAGCAGCAAGCAGTTACCAGGCAGCAGCAAGCAGTTACCAGGCAGCAGTGAGCAGATACCAGGCAGCAACAAGCAGTTTCCAGGCAGCAGCAAGCTGTTACCAGGCAGTAGTGAGCAGTTGTAAGAGTTTGAGAGGCATGTTACTGCCTATCAACTGTCCGTGGAAAAGAGGCCTACCCTAGCAAGTCTGGCTTTGCGAATCTGGCCTAATTGGCTATTCATGAGGCAATGCTCATGCAAATATGCATTTGCTTTTGCATGCCAAACTATGCAGGGTCAAAAAACCAATACTGCAAAGCGGTCGCCCTGCTACATGCCAGTGATGAGCGAAAATGCAAAAATTTGTTTCGATAAATTTTTACCGAATTTTCGCCTAATTTCGTTTTGACAGGCAAATTTTCCATCTAATTTTTTCACGTTAATTTTCGCCTAAAGCCAGTCATTTTCGCATTACTTGCGTATGATTGCGGACATTTTCCACATAAGGGCATTAGCGCCCGCATTCAGAGAAGTTTCTGGCGCATTATTGCGGGCATTTTTCCGTATAAACATCCGCATAGATTGAATTTCCATGCGGATTATTGTGGACATTTTTCCGCATAAGGGCATAAGCATCCGCATACAATGAATTTTCGATGCTGGTCGAAAACGCAAATATTTCTGAAGATTTTCGTGAAAAACGAAAACGGGATTTTCGAGGCGAAAATTCGCAAGCAACACTGCTACATGCTACATTAGCACTATCCAGGAGCGCCACGGGGAGGATTCCCAATGCCCCCCTTTTATACAACCGGGGGGACCACAGGGTCCCAGGCTCTCTCACTGCCTGGGAACCACAGCGACACCCCGGAGGGAAAGGCGTAGGCGACCCCCCCCAAGCGTGGCCAGCGTCGGGGAGAGCCGTCCACACTCACCTCCCAATATTAAAAACAGGCACTTACCTTAACGTCCATTGCGTTCTGCTACATGCGCATTAACTTGGGGGCACCACATGAGAAAGGAGTGAAGCATGGGTCACCCCGAGCTTTAAAGCTCAGGGCTGGCTCACATACAGCACTCCAGAGGGGGGGGGGGGGGGGGAGGACAGGTGCAGACAACTCACTCCAGGGCAGTGGCGTAGCTACAAACCTCCGGGCCCCGATGCGGAATCTGGATGTGGGCCCCCCCCCCCACGGCAACAACAGCCCCCCCTCCCCCGGCAACACCCGACGCACACACATATCCGAATCCCTATAGCCAGCTATAGGTCCCCCCAGTATAGGTAGCCAGGCATAGGTACGCCAGTATAGTTGCCCCCGGTATAGGTTAGCCAGGTAGGTGCCTCCAGCATAGGTAGCCAGTATAGTTGCCCCCAGTATAGGTTAGATAGGCAGGCGCCGCCAGTACAGGTTAGCTAGGTGGGTGCCTCTAATATAGGTAGCCAGAATAGTTGCCCCCAGCATAGGTTAGATAGGTAGGTGCCCCCAGTATAGGTTAGTTAGGTAGGTGCCTCCAATATAGGTAGCCAGTATAGTTGCCACCTGTATAGGCTAGCTAGGTGCCCCGAATACAGGTTAGACAATTAAGTGCCCCCAGGTTAGATAGGTAGGTGCCCCCCAGTATAGGTTAGATTAGGTAGCTGCCCCCCAGTATAGGTTAGATGAGGTAGGTGCCCCCCAGGATAGGTTAGGTAGCTGCCCCCCAGGATAGATTAGGTAGTTTTCCCCCAGGATAGGTTAGAGTAGGTAGCTGCCCCCCCGGATAGGTTAGAGTAGGTAGCTGCCCCCCAGGATAGGTTAGGTAGGTAGCTGGCCCCCCAGGATAGGTTAGGTAGGTAGCTGGCCCCCCCAGGATAGGTTAGGTAGGTAGCTGGCCCCCCAGGATAGGTTAAGTAGGTAGCTGCCCCCCCAGGATAGGTTAGGTAGCTGCCCCCCCAGGATAGCTTAGGTAGGTAGCTGCCCCCCAGGATAGGTTAGGTAGGTAGCTGGCCCCCCAGGATAGGTTAGGTAGGTAGCTGCCCCCCAGGATAGGTTAGGTAGGTAGCTGCCCCCCAGGATAGGTTAAGTAGGTAGCTGGCCCCCCAGGATAGGTTAGGTAGGTAGCTGGCCCCCCAGGATAGGTTAGGTAGGTAGCTGGCCCCCCAGGATAGGTTAGGTAGGTAGCTGGCCCCCCAGGATAGGTTAGGTAGGTAGCTGGCCCCCCAGGATAGGTTAGGTAGGTAGCTGGCCCCCCCAGGATAGGTTAGGTAGGTAGCTGGCCCCCCAGGATAGGTTAAGTAGGTAGCTGCCCCCCCAGGATAGGTTAGGTAGCTGCCCCCCAAGGATAGGTTAGGTAGCTGCCCCCCCCAGGATAGCTTAGGTAGGTAGCTGCCCCCCAGGATAGGTTAGGTAGGTAGCTGGCCCCCCAGGATAGGTTAGGTAGGTAGCTGGCCCCCCAGGATAGGTTAGGTAGGTAGCTGGCCCCCCCGGATAGGTTAAGTAGGTAGCTTGCCCCCCAGGATAGGTTAGGTAGGTAGCTGGCCCCCCAGGATAGGTTAGGTAGGTAGCTGCCCCCCCAGGATAGGTTAGGTAGGTAGCTGGCCCCCCAGGATAGGGTAGGTAGGTAGCTGCCCCCCAGGATAGGGTAGGTAGCTGCCCCCCCAGGATAGGTTAGATAGCTGCCCCCCCAGGATAGCTTAGGTAGGTAGCTGCCCCCCAGGATAGGTTAGGTAGGTAGCTGGCCCCCCAGGATAGGTTAGGTAGGTAGCTGGCCCCCCAGGATAGGTTAGGTAGGTAGCTGGCCCCCCAGGATAGGTTAGGTAGGTAGCTGGCCCCCCAGGGTAGGTTAGGTAGGTAGCTGCCCCCCAGGATAGGTTAGGTAGGTAGGTAGGTCGCTAGCTGCCCTCTCCCTCCCTTCCTCTCCCCCTCAGATGCAGAGTGCGCAGCGCACGGAAGCGCTGTAGGCGGAACTCACCTCCGTCCCTGCGCCGCTGGTCTCCTCCCGCTCTGTATAGATGTTGTTACACACTGCTTCCTGTTTAGCCGGAAGCAGTGTGTAACAGCAGATCTATGCAGAGCGGGAGGAGACCAGCGGCGCTTGGAACGCAGGCAGGTGAGTTCTGCCTACAGCGCTTCCGTGCGCCGCGCACTCTGCATCTGAGGGGGGGGGGGGGGGCCGGGGAGAGGTCGGGCTGCCCTCCCCACGGCTGCAGCTCCCCCCTCCCAATAACGCACGCAGGGATCTCCGAGTCCAAACGGACATGGGCCCCCGGGCCCCTCCCCTTCAGGAGCCGGGCCCGGTCGCCGAGGCGACCGTTGCGACCACAGGCCCTACGCCCCTGCTCCAGGGCTCACACCACCCGAGCAAGCCATCCACCACCTGCCTCCAAAGGATACAAACTTCAAAAAATGCTTTCCATGAGAAAATCAATGCGCATGTAGCAGAACGCAATGGACGTTAAGGTAAGTGCCTGTTTTTAATATTGGGAGGTGGGTGCAGACGGCTCTCCCTGGCGCTGGCCACGCTTGGGGGGGGTCGCCTGCGGCACCTAGCCTCCCCCTCCGGGGTGCCGCTGTGGTTCCCGCGGTCCCTCCGGTTGTATAAAAAGGGGGCATTGGGAATCCTCCCTGTGGCGCTCCTGGATAGTGCTAATGTAGCATGTAGCAGTGTTGCTTGCAAATTTTCGCCTAAGTCATTTTCGCATCGAAAATCCTGTTTTCGTTTTTTGGCGAATTTTCACGAAAATCTTCAGAAATATTTGTGTTTTCGACCAGCATCGAAAATTAATTGTATGCGGATGCTTATGCCCTTATGCGGAAAAATGTCCACAATAATCCGCATGGAAATATAGACTATGAATGTATTTTGTAGGTACTGATCTTTTGCAGGAACGGATCTTTTGCAGATAATGATCTTTTGAATGTGTACAGCAACTTTGTGTGCAGCATCTTGCAAATATTTCTATCTAATGGGGAGTGCAGCTCAATAGAATAGACTGTGTAGGTGTGGCTCTGATACTACATGGAAGGGGGTAAGATTTCTGTCTGATGGGGAGTGCAGCTCCATAGAATAGACTGTGTAGGTGTGGCTCTGATACTACATGGAAGGGGGTAAGATTTCTGTCTGATGGGGAGTGCAGCTCCATAGAATAGACTGTGTAGGTGTGGCTCTCATACTACATGGAAGGGGGTAAGATTTCTGTCTGATGGGGAGTGCAGCTCCATAGAATAGACTGTGTAGGTGTGGCTCTGATACTACATGGAAGGGGGTAAGATTTCTGTCTGATGGGGAGTGCAGCTCCATAGAATAGACTGTGTAGGTGTGGCTCTGATACTACATGGAAGGGGGTAAGATTTCTGTCTGATGGGGAGTGCAGCTCCATAGAATAGACTGTGTAGGTGTGGCTCTCATACTACATGGAAGGGGGTAAGATTTCTGTCTGATGGGGAGTGCAGCTCCATAGAATAGACTGTGTAGGTGTGGCTCTCATACTACATGGAAGGGGGTAAGATTTCTGTCTGATGGGGAGTGCAGCTCCATAGAATAGACTGTGTAGGTGTGGCTCTCATACTACATGGAAGGGGGTAAGATTTCTGTCTGATGGGGAGTGCAGCTCCATAGAATAGACTGTGTAGGTGTGGCTCTCATACTACATGGAAGGGGGTAAGATTTCTGTCTGATGGGGAGTGCAGCTCCATAGAATAGACTGTGTAGGTGTGGCTCTCATACTACATGGAAGGGGGTAAGATTTCTGTCTGATGGGGAGTGCAGCTCCATAGAATAGACTGTGTAGGTGTGGCTCTCATACTACATGGAAGGGGGTAAGATTTCTGTCTGATGGGGAGTGCAGCTCCATAGAATAGACTGTGTAGGTGTGGCTCTCATACTACATGGAAGGGGGTAAGATTTCTGTCTGATGGGGAGTGCAGCTCCATAGAATAGACTGTGTAGGTGTGGCTCTCATACTACATGGAAGGGGGTAAGATTTCTGTCTGATGGGGAGTGCAGCTCCATAGAATAGACTGTGTAGGTGTGGCTCTCATACTACATGGAAGGGGGTAAGATTTCTGTCTGATGGGGAGTGCAGCTCCATAGAATAGACTGTGTAGGTGTGGCTCTCATACTACATGGAAGGGGGTAAGATTTCTGTCTGATGGGGAGTGCAGCTCCATAGAATAGACTGTGTAGGTGTGGCTCTCATACTACATGGAAGGGGGTAAGATTTCTGTCTGATGGGGAGTGCAGCTCCATAGAATAGACTGTGTAGGTGTGGCTCTCATACTACATGGAAGGGGGTAAGATTTCTGTCTGATGGGGAGTGCAGCTCCATAGAATAGACTGTGTAGGTGTGGCTCTCATACTACATGGAAGGGGGTAAGATTTCTGTCTGATGGGGAGTGCAGCTCCATAGAATAGACTGTGTAGGTGTGGCTCTCATACTACATGGAAGGGGGTAAGATCTCTGTCTGATGGGGAGTGCAGCTCCATAGAATAGACTGTGTAGGTGTGGCTCTCATACTACATGGAAGGGGGTAAGATCTCTGTCTGATGGGGAGTGCAGCTCCATAGAATAGACTGTGTAGGTGTGGCTCTCATACTACATGGAAGGGGGTAAGATCTCTGTCTGATGGGGAGTGCAGCTCCATAGAATAGACTGTGTAGGTGTGGCTCTCATACTACATGGAAGGGGGTAAGATCTCTGTCTGATGGGGAGTGCAGCTCCATAGAATAGACTGTGTAGGTGTGGCTCTCATACTACATGGAAGGGGGTAAGATCTCTGTCTGATGGGGAGTGCAGCTCCATAGAATAGACTGTGTAGGTGTGGCTCTCATACTACATGGAAGGGGGTAAGATCTCTGTCTGATGGGGAGTGCAGCTCCATAGAATAGACTGTGTAGGTGTGGCTCTCATACTACATGGAAGGGGGTAAGATCTCTGTCTGATGGGGAGTGCAGCTCCATAGAATAGACTGTGTAGGTGTGGCTCTCATACTACATGGAAGGGGGTAAGATCTCTGTCTGATGGGGAGTGCAGCTCCATAGAATAGACTGTGTAGGTGTGGCTCTCATACTACATGGAAGGGGGTAAGATCTCTGTCTGATGGGGAGTGCAGCTCCATAGAATAGACTGTGTAGGTGTGGCTCTCATACTACATGGAAGGGGGTAAGATCTCTGTCTGATGGGGAGTGCAGCTCCATAGAATAGACTGTGTAGGTGTGGCTCTCATACTACATGGAAGGGGGTAAGATCTCTGTCTGATGGGGAGTGCAGCTCCATAGAATAGACTGTGTAGGTGTGGCTCTCATACTACATGGAAGGGGGTAAGATCTCTGTCTGATGGGGAGTGCAGCTCCATAGAATAGACTGTGTAGGTGTGGCTCTCATACTACATGGAAGGGGGTAAGATCTCTGTCTGATGGGGAGTGCAGCTCCATAGAATAGACTGTGTAGGTGTGGCTCTCATACTACATGGAAGGGGGTAAGATCTCTGTCTGATGGGGAGTGCAGCTCCATAGAATAGACTGTGTAGGTGTGGCTCTCATACTACATGGAAAGGGGGAAAATTGGTCTGTGATCTTTCATTTTTCCAAAGACTTTTATCTGATGTGTGTACCCACCTTTATTCTTCTTGCTTCAAGGTTGAGGCACGTACTCTATTAGATAGATAGAAGATGCGGCGTATGCTACGACGCGGGACGGCTAGTAAATCTATAATACGAGGAGCAGCTTTGAGGGCTTCTTGCAGTAAATGTTCTCCACATGTCTGGGGGGCTCTGACAGCAATAAAGGGGGCATTTCCTGCGGAACGGTTGTCACTGGTTTCACTGTATGATTTGTTTGGCCAGCCCAAGGGCCATATGCAATTCATTTTTTCTCCTCAGTTCTATCCTAGGTAATATTTTCACACCTTGTCAATAAAATGTCACCAGCAAGCAAGAAAATGCTCAGAATAATTTGTACAGCACTTCACCTGCCTTTTGGCACCTTTTTAATTTGCTGTACGTTATTTTACATGGAAGGAAGATGAAGATGTATCTCCTAGACCTAGGAGAAAACTCAGGAGAAAAAGTGAATTGCTTGTGGGCTCTGCTCTCTGTCTCTCCGCAGCTTCTGCCTGTTTACATTTTAGTGAGAAAATGCTCAAACATTGATAAGAACGCTTAATTTGTTCTTCTTTTTTTGGTGGAATTTTATTAGGTTAAAATTTTTCATGAAATCCACTTAAAATATAAAATAGTGCGAGTCTGGATTCAGTCTGAACAAAACCTACAAGTGCTGCTAATGTCACATGGAAGGATTTCTTCCCGAAGCTCTGGTCCTTTATCAATCACTAATGTTATGGCCCGTACTCACGGGCTGCAGAAGTGGCCTGTCGCCAGCACACGTGAGCGTGTGGGCGACAGGCCGGTGACAGCTCCTCGCCAGGTCCCTCCGCGTACACACGCGGAAGAGGGACCAGCGGCGAGGCGGAAGCTGTCGCCGACGTTCCTCCTCCCCCCGCCGGAAGCTCCATTTACCACAATGGAGGTTGCTGTCGCTAGTCCGCGTACTCACGCGGACTAGCGACAGTTGCGGGGGAGGTGCGGCGGCGACTGTCGCCATGCGATTGAAACTTTCAATCGCATGGCGACATGAGCGACGGGCGACAGTTCGGGGTGCGCGCGCGCGTGACGGCCCATACTCACGGGCGACCTGTCGCCGCAACACGCGCGCGCCGCGTGTTGAGGCGACAAAAGTCCCTCGTGAGTATGGGCCATTAGATTGTTTTATCAGTTGCCAGGAGGGTGGGTTTGGGGGTACTGGTGGTGGTGGTGGGGGGTGCACAACTGACGGCTGCAGAGTCTGTGGTGGATGACTAGGGAAAGGATCAGTATCTGGGAGAGATCGGTCATTTGCCGGATTGACTAGTGTATGGGCAGCTGTAGGCTCCTGTGCCCTGGCTATGGCACCACACATTCCATTAACACAGTACCCTGCGGCACATCACGGGTGATACATACGTCTGCTGTGACTCAGCTACAATTCTCTTACATATAAACACAAAATAACTTGTTTTGGAAAAAGGTGAACTGATGGTCTCTCTGCTTCCGAGCCAACCGTGCCACAAGCCAACCCAGCCTGGTACGTTGCTGGATTATTGTCTACTCCAGAGACACAAATGACTCCGCAGCAAACATCCGCTAATTCCTGTGTGTACATGGCGGTCCTGGGAGGCTCCTCCCATTCCTACAGTATTGTTACCAATGAATCTCATCCAGAACTGGTCATTCCATATTGAATGGAGACCACTGAAGACCAATGGACAGACCTCCAGACATCAGTAGAACACACACATCTGCTGGGTTATACTCAAAAGTCTAGGTTAAGACGTAGCTGGTGGAGATAATTTTGGTGTTTAGGCAAACTACATTCAGAGAGATCTTCACTACAGAAGACTGGATGGATACAGCGCAGAGATCAATGGAGAATAGCAGTACATGGAGAATCCTCCGATAATGGAATCACATGACTGAATGGAGGCAATGGAGTGATAGATGGAGAATAGTCC
Source organism: Hyperolius riggenbachi (assembly GCF_040937935.1). Lineage (NCBI taxonomy): Eukaryota > Metazoa > Chordata > Amphibia > Anura > Hyperoliidae > Hyperolius > Hyperolius riggenbachi. Next base: position 445,213,418 of record NC_090650.1, on the reverse strand, counting down.
TACATGGAGAATCCTCCAGTAATGAAATGAGGTGATGTTGGGGCAGTGGAGAGATAGATGGAGAATAGTCCTACATAGAGAAGCTAATAATGGAATGAGGTGATGTTGGGGCAGCGGAGAGATAGGTGGAGAATAGTCCTACATGGAGAAGCTAATAATGGAATGAGGTGATGTTGGGGCAGCGGAGAGATAGATGGAGAACAGCCCTACATGGAGAAGCTAATAATGGAATGAGGTGATGTTGGGGCAGTGGAGAGATAGATGGAGAATAGTCCTATGGGCGGTATGGCTTGATGAATGGCCGCTGGTCACTCACTGGCTAAAGTCTTGCGTGTGTTGGTTGCTCGGGGGTCTGGGACTTTACGCTTACAGTTCTTGGTGACTTTCTCCACCTCAGGCTCCTTCCGACTCAGCTCCTCCATAAACACCTGGATTGATACATAGAAAGAAAGAGTTGAACTTAGCTGAGGCTTGACCACATGGCTTGAGATGACAGCCTCTATAAAGAATGGTTTGTGTAGATCATGTACGGCTTCAAGCAGATTCATGATACTTTGTGCAGACACAGTGTTGTCCAAGTCCACTCATGGATGGTAGACTCACTTGTACTGGATGTTTGTCACTTATGTTCTTTAGGCGGCTTAATAAATAAAGGAACACCCGGACTGGCTGAGGTGAGGACATATAAAAGAATGAGCGAGTGTCTATCACCAGGGGACTTTCATAATGAGGCTCTGTGTGTTTCCCATGTAGGTGTTACTAGGATGAAAAATGTGAGTCCAGAACTCCCAACAGGAGCTCTCATTCTGGTGACTTCAAAATCAGGACTTCCCGCCCCTCTGCACAGATTTCCACCAACTTCCTGTCTCTATATAGCAACTTGGTTGGAGATTTTTTTTTTTGCATAAACCCATTGAGATCATGTGGTGTAAGATGACGTTTGACCACTTGCCGGATGTTGTTGACCTGTCTATGGCTTGTGCTCTCACTAATGCTAGGTACACACGATGCGATTTCCAGCTCGATCAGCGGGATCGATCGATTATTCCCGACATGTTTGATCGGGTTTCAATCGATACAGCCGTCGATTTTGCATACTTAACATGCAAAATCGATGGCTGTATCGATCGAAACCTGATCGAACATGTCGGAAATAATTGATCGATTCTGCTGATCGAACAGGAAATCACATCGTGTGTACCCAGCATAATCATCGCCAGCTCAGTATATTCCTCCACAAAGTCCAATGGAGATAAACTCAATTAGTTTAACATACAAAATAATTAGTCCTTCATTTTAGGTTTAAATATATAATGGCAAGAGCTTTCTGTATACCTGAATATGGACACACATAATTCTTCTAATGAGAAATACAATTTAATTATGGTTGAGTTGGTCATTGGTTGTGAAGTTTGGCAGTACTGTGGCAGTTCAGCTAAGTGCCCATTCAGAGAGATTGCCTGCTTATGCCGGGAATACACCATGAGATTTTTTGGCAGATAGATCATTTCGGACATGTTCAATCTGATTTTCAATCGTATTTCTGATCGATTTCTCACAGAAGTGAATGGAAATCGATCAGAAAAACGATCGGAAAATTGACCGGACAGTAAATTTGCTGACAAATATCATCGCATTATGCTGGGAATACACGGCTCGATTCTGAGCCGTTTAGATGGCTCGATAGATAATTTCCGACACGTCAGATCTCCCGCCTGATCGTTTCACCGCTCGATTCTGCATTAAATACTATGCAAAAAGATAAGACAAATTAGTGGAAGATAAGAGAATCGCCTGCGGAATCGAGCGGGGAATCGATCGAGCGGGATAATCTCACCGTGTATGCCCAGCATTAGAGAAGTGGATATTGTTGACAGATGTTCAGGTAAGTGTTTATCTCTCTCTTTCCTCAGAGAAGAACCATTCAGAAGGGTCAGATGAACAAGTTATCTGCCTGTTTAGTAAGAGGATTGCTGGTTTCCTAAAAAGATTGGCTGCTTATCAAGAGGAATGGAGTCTGCTGGAGGATGTTCAGGTAAGTATTTGTCTCTCTCTTAAGAGAGGTCAGATAAGGTGAAAGTTTCTGCCTATTTAGTATGAAGATTGGGTATTTTGTATGCAAAATGGACAACACAAATCTGCCGCACTAACATCAAACGCCCAACAGCACCGATGTGACGTCCATTCCAGACAGCTTCTTGTGCTAGTATCAGCTAAGCTCTGACCTGAAATGCTAGACAGATGTTATTCTTGCTTCAGGAAATACAAGAAAGAGTAAGAGCCTTCATTGGATTTTTTACTTATGTCTGTTTCCCTGATTTTGTGAATTCCAACATCTCACGATTGTCTCCATAACGAGAGCAGTAAATAAATGCTTGCATTGATATGTTATATCAGAATAATTATCCTTTCTACAGATCACCTGAAATGCGTTACCTCTCCAGCACTGGGACTTTAGCCCTGCAGGTCAGGACTGCTGACCACTCAGCCGCCGTACTGCCCATCCTACACTCCCGGCAATAACGTTCACCATACGAGATCGATAATTACCGAGTGTTGTGTGATGATATCCCCCAGAGCTTCCATGTCTTCCGGCAGAGGCTCCTGATCCCGCAGACTCAGAGCCTCCTCCGCGGCTGTGATCCAATCCAGGAGACGATCCACCTCTTCACGTTCTGCCGCCAACAGCTGGATCTGAGCCTGGATCCTCCCGCCCTGCTGCTGCGCCCACGAGAACACCTGCAGGTGAAGAAGACACAGACGTCAGCCGCAGGACTGGTGAAGTGTGACAGGGAGAGAGAGGGAGAGAGAGAGCGGCTGCAGGGAGGTGGTGGCTGTTAGGAGTCTTGCCGGTTGGAAAGTACAGCAGGTTGGGGGGTTGTTATAAAAGTAATGGCAACCAATTAACAGATCAAAACTTTTTCTTCATTCTCTATTTAAAAAAAAAAAAAAAGTTTCCCTTAAAAGAGACCCTGAAGCACACAAAAAAATTACGATATAATAAATTGGTTGTGTAGTTCGGATAATTACTGGAACATTAGTAGCAAAGAAAATATTCTCATATTCTTATTTTCAGTTATATAGTGTTTTTCTTATAGCATTGCATCATTCTCTAGTATTTGCAGTTTACACACTACAAAGCATTCTAAATGATTTTTATAGATCAGGCTAATGAACCATTGACCTGTCCTCTGCAGAGAAAAAGAAAACACAGTGACTGACAGTTGAGATAACAAGCTTCAGAAGACAGAGCTCTCTGCGACTTTGAAAGTGGTGGAGCTCAGAAAAGCTGTTTTGCATAGATAACAACTGGAGTTTCTTAAAGGGAACCTTAACTGAAAGTGATATGGATGTTTCCTGTTAAACAATACCAGTTGCCTGGCAGTCCAGCTGATCTTTGTGACTGCAATAGTGGCTGAATCACACCCTGAAACAAGCATGCAGATAATCCAGACTGACGTCAGTCAGAGCACCTGATCTACATGCTTGTTCAGGGGCTGTGGCTAAAAGTATTAGAGACACAGGATCAGCAGGAGAGTCAGGCAACTGGTATTATTTTAAAAGGAAAAATCCATATCCTTCTCAGTTTAGGTTCCCTTTAACTCTTCCTGTACTGGAAACAATATTAGACTTACATCTCTGCTCCTAATGTTTTATTTCTTAGCTGTACTACACATACAAATCATTATATCATCATTTTTCACTTCAGTGTCTCTTTAAGAGCAGCATATTTACAATAAAAATGGCAAATAGAGGCACACAAGCTGATATAAAAGTAGGTTAAAACCAATAAAATGAATACTGAAGGGGTGGCTTACCGCAAAGCATGACACTTATTGTAGTATAAAAAAAAATTGTATGACAATGGCAATGAGTTTCGTGGGCTCAATCCACTTCTCCAGGACACATTTCCTCCGCATGGAGTATCTCAGAGAGGTTGTTCAAAGCTAGACTGTATTATTGTATTGGCACAGAAATATGGCCTTTCAGCATGGCAAATGCCGTCAAGCAATCATGGTAATAGCCGATTTATTAATATGCCAATCAGTTATTGGTCATAAACATAGGCAACAGTAGCGATACCCTGATAATAATCTTGTTCTGGACTACAGATTACTAAAGAGAACAGGTAACAGCACACCTTATAGAACAGCTAATAACAACTGTCTCGCTTTCAGCAGGCTAGTCCAAGGGGTAGGCAGCAGAGGCAGGTGCCTTGGGTGATACAGCAGAAGGGATTGCCTTGGTATTGAAGGATAATGGAATAATCTATCTTATAAGAATGTCACACACAGTTTCATACCACTTTGATTATTAAATATACATAATATTTAGAGCCAAGTTCAGATTTTTGGAATATGAAGCTTATTGGCTCTAAGGAAGCGGTTTTTGAACCGTGAAACGTGCATCAGGCTTTTACTGACAGTAACATGTAGCTGTGTTTATGGTTCTAGTTTTTAAACTGTGTTTATGGTTCTAGATTCATAAACTTTCTGGATGATCAATACAGAACTTCCTGGTCCCAGAAGAGACTGGAATTTTTAATGGTGGATTAAAAGAAAAGTTTCATGTGGACTATTTGCACTTCTTTGCTTCAGTTAACCATCATGTCTGCTACTCTCTGAGCAGCTGTGTGTCGGGTAGACTTCTAACCAGCATTCCCGCAAGGAAATATAACAAACTAGTTATAACGCTTATACACACCATGCAATTTTCCAGTCAGATCGACGGATTGATCGGTAATTTCCAGCATGTCAAATCTGCCTCCGATTGAGAAAGGGATTGATTTTGTGCAGTGCTGATCTCAAAGTCCATCCCTCGGAAAAGCTGGAAATTATTAATCGATCCGTCGATCTGATGGGAAAATTGCAAGGTGTGTACAAGCCTTTAGATCTGTCTGAGGTTGGACAGTGATACTTGTAGATTAGGCGCTAGTTTCCTCATACTGAACAAAGGCCCTATTGTATTCGCACTGAGAATGTCTGGCATAAGAGTGAATAGTTTGGGTGACTTAATAGCAGGCACTGTTTCCCCCAGTGAGGCCAGCAGGAGGCGCTGTCCTTTGTGTTATAGGTGAGGAATGGCTGATGCAATATTAACCACATGACCACTACAGGTGGTGACCAGAGCAATTTTCACATTTCAGTGCTCCTCCCATTTGTTCGCCAATAACGTTATCACTACTTATCGCACCAAAATGATTTCTATCTTGTTTTTTCGCCACCAATTAGGCTTTCTTTGGGTGCCTGACTTACCTCACCTGTCCCCACACCAGTGCACTCTCCTCAGGCTCCTCCCCTTGGATGAGTGCAGACTGCCAGGCACCCTCTCTGACTTACCTCATCTGTTCCCACACCAGTGCATGCCGCAGGCTCCTCCCCATGGAGCAGTGCAGGCTGCCTGGCACCCTACTGACTTACCTCACCTGTCTCCACACCAGTGCACCCTCCTCAGGCTCCTCCCCATGGACCAGTGCAGGCTGCCATGCACCCTCCCTGACTTACCTCACCTGTCCCCACACCAGTGCACCCTCCTCAGGCTCCTCCCCCTGGACAAGTGCGGGCTGCCAGGTACCCTCCCTGACTTACCTCAGCTGTCCCCACACCAGTGCACCCCCCTCAGGCTCCTCCCCCTGGACCAGTGCGGGCTGCCAGGTACCCTACCTGACTTACCTCATCTGTCCCCACACCAGTGCACCCCCTCAGGCTCCTCCCCATGGACAAGTGCAGGCTGCCAGGTACCCTCCCTGACTTACCTCACCTGTCCCCACACCAGTGCACCCTCCTCAGGCTCCTCCCCCTGGACAAGTGCGGGCTGCCAGGTACCCTCCCTGACTTACCTCAGCTGTCCCCACACCAGTGCACCCCCCTCAGGCTCCTCCCCCTGGACCAGTGCGGGCTGCCAGGTACCCTACCTGACTTACCTCATCTGTCCCCACACCAATGCACCCCCCTCAGGCCTGACACTACATGGAGCAGTGCAGGCTGCCAGGCACCCTCCCTGACTTACCTCCTGGTAGCGGGTATTGCTGATGTTCAGCCAGGATTTGATGGTGATGACAGAATCGGGGTGACAGGCAGACAGGATCTCCTGCCCCAGGGACACAATGCACTCCAGCGCCATCTTCTGGCATTGCAGGGTGTTCATCAGTTCCTATGGAGAGGGAGAGACCAGTGAGATGCAAGGCCGGATTTGTACTTTATACTGCCCAAGGCCACTATCACCAGCCGCCCCCTGACAAACAGCTAGCGCCCTACCAACCACACACACACTTTTATTGGTCCCAGTAATCAGTGTTTTTAAAGATGTTTATTAAAGGACTTACGAGGCCAAACCCTGTAAAAAAGTAAAGTACCTGCATGTTCTTTAAACGCACGGAGGACGCCATCCGCGCCCTCCGTGCAGCTCCGCCGGGTCCCCTTAGTGACATCGCCCCCCTGTGCGCTCGCGACCCCACAGGCCGGGTCGGGCTCTCCAGCCACACCTAATATGGCCGCCGGAGCTGGCCGCGCCTGCGCAGTCCGCACTGCCGCGAGTGCGGCTGCGCAGCTCTAGGGCCAACCCCTCCGATCCACGCACTATCGCCAAATCGATACTTTCCGCTCTGATAGGTTGGAACTGGTGGAGGGAGGTCACAGACAATAACCTGCCCATGTTTGCTGCCCCTTCACTGCCTGAGTTCCAGACAGTTACCCGACTGCTGCAGTTCACATGTTGGCAGATTAACTGCATGAGTGTGCCAATCTGCCCCTTGCTTCCTGGTGCCCTAGGCCATGACCTATATGGCCTTGCCTGAAATTCGGCCATGGTGAGATGAGATGGGCTCATGGCATGAAGGTAACAGCAGGTCCGGTTTTAGCAACAATGGGGCCCCAGGGCAAAATAAACCTGGTGGCCCCCCCAACAGATACCCTGGAACAAAAATCGGCATTAAAAGACCTTTTTTTGCAGCTGGTATAGTCAGGGTGTGAAGCCCCAATCGGTTGTAGCTCCACATCCCAGCCTGCATGGGGGACAAGGGGTTAAAAAGTTTCAGGAGGGGGGACCCCACATAATTTTATTAATTTCCCACATTCTAAACATTGAAAAAAAAAATTGGGAAAATAGGAAAAAAATGCCAGGGACCTTCATACAGCCATATTGCGGCTGTATAGCGATCCCTGGCCAAAGCGCTGCAGCTGCGGAGGGGTTTCCAGGAAGTCCATACGTAGACCCCGTCAGGAAATTAATTGCGCTTTCGTTTGATGCATGTAAAATTACACTACCGTTAGGTTTGCTACTAAAAGTGACATTTACCGCATTTAAAAGTATACTTTTATTCTTCGAAACTTTAAAATCGATTTTCTCAAAAACTATAAGGTCTTTTTGAAAAATTGTTTTTCCTCTTATTCCCAATGATCTCCTTACCATAGGGTTTCTAGCATTTAAGGTGGATTTGCTATTAACCGTTAAAGTCGGCGGATTTTTAAATGTGTAATTTTTTTTCCTTTGAAACTTTAAAATCGATTTTCTCAAAAACTTTAAGGTCTTTTTTGAAAAAAAATGTTTTCCTCTTGTAGCCACTGGGGGCCCCTACGCGCCCATGCGTGCAGCATGCGTTCCCGGACCGCACAGGTCCGGAACGCATGCAGTGTGAACATCAGACAGTGCACTCTATGCACTGTCTGATGTCGTGCGTGTCGGCCACCTGCACGCGTTTCCAAAACGCGGCTAGAAACGCGTCCAGTGTGAACGGGGCCTAACTCTTAGGGCCCGTTTCCACTAGGAGGGTGTCCTGAAACACATGCATGCCAGTGGAAGAGTTTCCCCTGCGTGCATGTTGTGCGGAGCGGTGCGATCCGAAAATCTGCAGCATGCTGCATACTCTCACACGGCTGTATCTGCCCGCAGCCGTTTCCCATCTCCTCTGTGGATTTCCGCATCGGGAGAAGCGGAAGTGATGCGGCCGGCGGCAGAAGTGATGTGATGCGGCTAGGTAGCCGCATCGCATCACTTTAGCAGTGGAAAAGTGCCCTTAAAGGAGAAGCAGTTTTAGAGATTAATTGGAAAAACTGATGATATAATGAGGGGGAGGGGTACTTTTAACACATCCTAAAGTTCTGCCACATCCCAAACTCTAATGAGTGCAAGAACACCTCAAATCCCTATGTGGGTGGGAACATCAAAAACTCTGATGTGGGCGGGAATTCCCCAAATTGTGGGAAGGAACATAAAAAACTTTGATGTGGGCAGTAAACTCTGATGTGTGTGGGAACACCTCAAACTGATGTGGGCGGGATCTCCCCAAATTCATATGTGGGTGGGAACTACCCCTCCCCCACAGCCTACCTGTTGCTGTTTCAGACAGTCCTGCAGCGCCTGCTCATCCTCAGGGATGACCCCGTAGCGGAGGGTCCGCTCTGACTCCCCCAGACCCTGCAGGTAGGTGGTCACCAGCACGTGGAACTCCTGAGCCTGGGTGATAATAACACATAATACACGGGAAGGATTAACAAACCTCTAAGCTGCAAAACACGTGGAAACATGGTGCAACAATTACAGGGAAATATTAGGAAGATTCATGGCAAACATTTCATTACTTATTCATGTGCATATAAAACACATCCATTCCACAGTGTTCCTAGTAAGCTGCCACGTGGGAGGAGATATGGTCAGTGAGATGCAAATAATTCTGGCTTGTATGCAAATTGTATTCAGCTTGTAACTGGGCCAGGTGTGTCCGCATTAGTTCAGTGACTTTTGGGACAGGATGTACAGTGCTGCCCACAATTATTCATACCCTCGGCAAATTTAGACTTAAAGTGAACCTCCGGACTAAAAATCTACTCAGCAGCACTGAAAAGGCTTGGTGTTTAACAGTTTCACAGCATCAGAACTTTGTTTTTCTTACCAAAGCATCATTTTAGCTGCATTTTTACCTAAGCTCCACCCATCAAAGTAAAAAAGCCTGGGCTTTTTTCCCCTGATGCTGTGCAGAGCATGATAGGATTTCCTATGTTGTTATTCACGTTGCCTAGCAACTGGGAGAGGTGCTCAGGACACAGGGCAGTTAGAACTGTGTCTCATGCTCCCTGTCACCTCCTTTCAACCAAAAAGATGGCTGCCCTCATGAAATCACAAACCTTTGCCTGTTCTTTTAAAAAGTGTGGGAAAGAGATTATATTACCTATCTATTTTAATTAACATAACTAATGTAACTTAATGACAGTATGTTTGTTTAGGTTGGAGTTCCTCTTTAAAGTTACTTTTAATTATCCAGCAAGTATTTTTTTTATGGGAAATGACATAGGTGTCTCATAAAAGATAAGACGATGTACAAGAGGCATCATTGTAGGAAAAACATTCTCAGCTTTTATTTACATTTGAGCAAAAAGTGTCCAGTCCAAAATTATGCATACCCTTCACAAACTGTCACAGTCTGTGGGAAAATCCAAAGTTCTACACCATTCCAAATAGTCCAAGCTGTTCTAAAGCATCCTAATTACGCTGATTAATTGGGCACAGCTGTTTTAATCAACTCAATAGGTGAAAAGCAGCAGCTCTCCGCAGTTGGTTTGTGGACTGCCATGACTAAGACATAGGAACTCAGTGAGGACCTATGTCTGAGCATTGTGGCTGCTCACAAGTCAGGAAAGGGCTACAAGGCCATTTCTAAATGTTTTCACGTTCCAGTGGCTACAGTGCAAAGTATTATTAAAAAATACAAGATGTTCCGCACTGTGGAAAATCTCAGAGGACGTGGTCGGAAGCAAAAAGTGACACCTGTGCTGGCCAGGAGGATAGTGAGAGAGGTGAAAAAGAATCCAAGGATCACTACCAAGGCCATCCTGGTGAATCTGAGCTCTGCTGGTGGCAATGTCTCAAGGCAGACAATCCAACGGACACTGCACAGTGCTGGGCTCCAGGGATGCAGACCAAGGAGGACGCCACTTCTCCAGATAAGGCACACAAAAGCTCGCTTGGCCTCTGCAAATGCTCATCTGGACAAAGAAGACTTCTGGTCCTCTGTGTTATGGTCAGATGAAACAAAAATGGAATTGCTTGGTCACAATGATGTTTCCTTCATTTGGCGTAAATAAGGAGAAGCTTTCAACCCAGGAGGAGAGGATCGCGGCGGCAGGATCCGGTAAGTATGTTTTGGGGCCAAAATACCGTACCTTGAGAATATACGACGCACCCACTTTCCCCCCTAGTTTTGGGGAAGAAAAAGTGCATCTTATATTCTGAAAAATCTGGTACTTTTAGCGCAAATGTAAATAAAACCTGAAAAATTTAGGGTTTTTTTGCACAATAATGCCTCTTCTACATCGTCTTATTATCTTTTGGGAGACACCTATGTCATTTCCCGTCAAAAAATTACTGGCTGGTTGAATAAAAGAAATTTTAAGTCAAAATTTGTATGAATAATTATGGGCAGAATTGTATAGAACAGGCTGGAGGAATGAGAACCTGTCACATATATTGTCACACGTCAGAGAGACTCACCTGCTGCAGCGACGCTGGAGGAATGAGGACCTGTCACGTATATTGTCACACGTCAGACAGACTCACCTGCTGCAGCGACGCTGGAGGAATGAGGACCTGTCACGTACATTCTCACACGTCAGACAGACTCACCTGCTGCAGCGACGCTGGAGGAATGAGGACCTGTCACGTACATTCTCACACGTCAGACAGACTCACCTGCTGCAGCGACGCTGGAGGAATGAGGACCTGTCACGTACATTCTCACACGTCAGACAGACTCACCTGCTGCAGTGACACTGGAGGAATGAGGACCTGTCACATACATTCTCACACGTCAGAGGGACTTACCTGCTGCAGCGACGCTGGAGGAATGAGGACCTGTCACGTACATTCTCACACGTCAGAGAGACTCACCTGCTGCAGCGACGCTGGAGGAATGAGGACCTGTCACGTACATTCTCACACGTCAGAGGGACTCACCCGCTGCAGTGACACTGGAGGAATGAGGACCTGTCACGTATATTGTCACACGTCAGAGAGACTCACCTGCTGCAGCGACGCCTCCAGCCGGGCCTGCTTGCTGACAGAGAGCTGACACACCACATCCCACCGATGGCCCAGCTCCTCCATCTGTCTCTGCAGCCAGTGAGAGTCGGTAGAGACCCCTCCCCGGCTCAGATCCCGCACAGAATGCTTCAGGGTCTTCATGGAACTCGCCCTCTTCCCCAGCTCCTTCTGGAAGGCCTGTGAAGGGAGCGGCTATGAGTGGAAGCACCAACAAACATGACCTGTGGTCTGGTACCCAGAGAGGAGGCTGCCATGCCAGCCACATCAACCATGAAGCTGTCCGTACAGACAGGAGGAGAGCAGAACGGGGAGAGGGGAAACGATCCTCCGACTTCCCGCTGCCACTCGTCTCACCTTGTGCTTGTCCAGCAAGTCGCTGACCAGGTCTCTGTCTCCCCCTAGAGGGATCTCCTCAGATAGCTGCGGCTCCGCCCGGTACAACCAATCCATCAAAGCCTGGAGAGCGTCTGTAAACTTTCCGGAGAACAGCAGCGATTCCTCCAACTTCTGCTGCCTGCAACGCAAACAGGAATAAAGAGGAGACACTGAAATACGAGAGACACTGAAGTACAGGAGACACTGAAATACAAGAGAGACTGAAATACAGGAGGCCAGGGGTGTTAGGATCCTAAAAGATCCAGGGCACCTTGGGTCACCAAGCAGCATTGCCGCTGCAAAAAAATGGACGTGGCCGTGATGTGGGCATAGTCAATTATAATTAACGGTGTAACTCAAAAGGGCTCAGAGGTTTTTTTTCCCCCAAAACACATATATAATAATAAGGCAGCATTTCCCCCTCACACACACACAAAAAAAACACAACAATGCAGCGTTTCCTCCAAGATGTGGTTGTCTCACATCACAGATGTGGAGACAATAGATCTGCAGAAACTGGGGAATGCCATGAAGAATGAAAGTACTTCTGAAAGGAAAAAGGGGTCCAAACCAGTACTAGCAAGACGCAACTAATAAAACAAACACCGGGCCACATACAAAATGCAGAAACCATTAACCCAAATGTCAAATGCAGAGGACATTACCCCAAATGTCAAATGCAGAAACATTTACCGCAAATGTCAAATGCAGAAATCAATACCCCAAATTTCAAATGCAGCAACTATTAACAGAAATGTGAAATGTAGAAACTGTACATACTGGAAATGCAGAGACCGTAACCACGGATGTGAAATGCAGAAACTATTATGCCACATATATGAAATGCAGTAACCATTACTATAGATATAAAATGCAGACACTGTTACCACAGAGTTACCTCCGACACTTGTGAAATGTACATATTAATCCACATATATGAAATATGGGAGACACTTATATACAGAAGACACTGAAATAAGGAGAGGGATATAATGGCTGACATTTATTTCCACTTAAACAGTGCAAATTGCCTGGCTGTCCTGCTGATCCTTTGTTCCTTAGGCCTGGTACACACATATGAGGTATGTCGTTCAGTAAGGATCGACATTCAATCCCCTCTGACGTCGCTCAGCTGAAGTGTTCCAAGCAGACACCACCATACACGCACTGTATTCTCAGCAGAGGCAGCCATTGTTCGATAAAAGCTTTATACTTGTAGCCACAGCCCCGGAACAAGCATGCAGATCAGGTGCTCTGACTCAGCGGTAGGGAAACTTGGCTCTCCAGCTGTGATAAAACTACAAATCCCAGCATGCATTTGCCTTTTTTAATCATGACTGTGCAATGCATTGTACGACTTCTAGTTCCTTAACAGCTGGAGAGCCAACGTTCCCTACCCCCTGCTCTGACTGAAGTGTGACTGGATTCGCTGCCTGCTTGATTGTGGTGTGATTCAGACACTACTGCAGCCAAAGAGATCAGGAGGACAGCCAGGCAACTGGTATTGTTTAACAGGAAATAAATATGGCAGCCCCCTATCCCTCTTACTTCAGGTGTGCTATAACAATGCTCAGTGGAGCTCTGCAGTGAAGACCTGAAAGGACTTCAGAAGGAAATGTACACTGCGGACATCCGACATGATGGAGGGAGCATCTACTGAAACCGACAGACTCACAAGTACATTGGTCATGGTAATCCTTACACCCCCTAGCCTGTAATCTCAACAGCTCCTAATACACTTCCCCCCTGTATATAATCACTCTCTCCCTACACCCCCATACCCATCAGGCACCGATCTGCTAGTGCGGTATGAATCTGTACCTCTCGGTGGACCGGCTGCAGACGTGCTCCCATCGTTGTCGGAGTTCCCCCAGCGACTCGTCCATTTTCTGGGTATCCTCTGGCAGCCGGATCTTTTCTCGGAGGGCGCGGCCGCACCGCAGTGTTGCCTCATACACGGGGCGCTTCGACCGGAAGACTTTCTGAAACTCCTGTGGATGTACGTGACAGATGTGGAAATATGACAGAAGACTATTAATTGGAGTCTCTAGGAGCAGCAGAAAGGTCACAGGGGCGGTTGTCTCTAGGAGCAGGAGAAGTGTCATGGGGCGGAGTCTCTAGGAGCAGGAGAAATGTCATGGGGTAAAGTCTCTAGGAGCAGGAGAAGTGTCAGGGGAGGAGTCACTAGGAGCAGGAGAAGTGTCATGGGGCGGAGTCTCTAGGAGAAGGAGAAGTGTCATGGGGTGGAGTCTCTAGGAGCAGGAGAAGTGTCAGGGAAGAGTCTCTAGGAGCAGGAGAATTGTCATGGGGCGGAGTCTCTAGGAGCAGGAGAAGTGTCGGGGAGGAGTCTCTAGGAGCAGAAGTGTCATGGGGAAGAGTCTCTAGGAGCAGGAGAAGTGTCACAGGGCGGAGTCTCGAGGAGTAGGAGAAGAGTCCGCAGGGGGAGACATAAGAGCAGAAGTGTCAGGTGGGAAAAGTCTCTAGGAGCAGGAGAAGTGTTGGGGGGGGGAGTCTCTAGGAGCAGGGGAAGTGGGGGGCGGAGTCTCTAGGAGCAGTAGATGTGCCGGAGGGGGAGTCTCTAGGAGCAGTAAAAATGCCGGGGGGAGTCACTAGGAGCAGGGGAAGTGTTGGGGAGGAGTCTCTAGGAGAAGGAGAAGTGTCACGGGAGCAGTCTCTAGGAGCAGGGGATGTTTAGGGGGGGGAGCCTCTAGGAGCAGGGGAAGTGGGGAGGAGTCTATAAGAGCAGTAGAAGTGTCGGGGGAGGAGTCTCTAGAAGCAGGATAAGTGTTGGGGAGGAGTCTCTAGAAGCAGGAGAAGTCATGGGGCGGAGTCTCGCTACCTTGTGACGGCTCAGCTGATGTTTGATGTGCTGCTGGCTCACGCTGGTGTCGATCTTCTGGGAGTCCAGACTCTGCTCCGCTTCCTGCAGCCAATCCAGAAGCATTCGCCGGGACTCGCTGTACTGCGGGGCAAATAGACACCATTCAGATGCATTCAACACTACAGGTGCTCAATCAGGTGCTAAAAACTGCAGCTGGCACACAAATCTAATTCAAATGTTATGTGGCTTGGAATTGGACCAATCAGAATCATCAAGAAGCATATATAAATGGCCCATTGCCAAGATGAATCCAATTTATATTAAAATCTGCAATTATCAGCATCTTCCTGACTCATCTCATTATTAGAGCCTTCGGGCAACAACCGAGGGCTATAATAATAATTAAGAATAACACAAAACAATACAATCATAATATTTAACGGAACCCTGACAATGAACACAGCCGCATGGAACAATCCTGTAGGTCACTCAAGCCTGCCTATACTGACTACCACATGATCACTCGTGGCCCCTCCCTTATTCTCATCCTGTCTTCTCTCCACCTAGACAGCATGACTCATAAGAGGGGAGGGGCCAGGAGTGATCATGTGGCAGTCAGCAGGTAAAGCTGTGCAAATATTATAAGCATTACTGAAATGAGGAATCACACTGAGGACTAGACTAGGACTGGTCAATGTTTTGCAAATTTTTGAAGTTAGCATGCAGATTGGATACAGCCTCTGTCTGAATTTGTCCAGTGAAATTTGCAAGCAGGTTGGAAAAATTTGCGTACCCTTCAGGACCATCAGGAGGACTTACTTGCTTGGCATGTCTCCGGGATTCCTCCAGGCTGCGGCCTCTCTCCGTCACTCTCTCCTGCACCTTCCCCAGCCGCTCCCGGGCGCCCTGCACCAAGGATTGGGTCATATCACCCTCCTGCTTCCGACTGACGTCCTTCAGACGAAAACATACCGACTCCAGTCCAGACAGCTTCTCCTCATAGAGCTGAATCTCCTGTACCAGACCCTGCGAGACAGAGGAGCCGATATCACTGGTACCCCCCTCACTGGCATTGTGTGTGCAGTGTTATATCACCACAGAGCAGAGTGACTCGTGTGTAGCCGAAATCATAGAGTCATGGGAGGAGTCTGCTCCAGTCATGGGAGGAGTCTGCTCCAGTCATGGTAGGTGTCTGCTCCAACCATGGGAGGAGTCTGCTCCAGTCATGGGAGGAGTCTGCTACAGTCATGGGAGGAGTCTGCTCTAGTCATGGACTTTTACTGCTCTGATTGGCTGTGATGTCTTCCTGCTTAGTCATGATGGTGACCAGCAAATCAGAGCCTTACTAATCTGTCACCTGATCGTAGTGATCACATGCCTCTCTGGGATTTCTGCTACACACAAGTAATACAGACTAGATAAATTGTCCATTACAAGTCAGTGTACAAATGAGCAGAACATTTCACAATGGAGTAATGGAATATTTAAATACAAGTTTGAGAACTAGAAGTAGAGAAGAACAGTTTGTCTTCCATTTGGAAAGTTATCTGAAAAGACACATGACACCTGGTTTGTTCCATGCATCATATGTTAGCTTTATATGTTGGCACAATTGTATTCTAGACATGGTCTTGTTATGTATGATGGAATATTCAGGCCTGGACATACTTTGTGCTCCTGTATCTGGTTGTGGTTGTGCTACGTATGACGGATGATTCAGTACTTGTGTGTTAGCGTTATACTGTATGTTGCTTTCTATGTTAGCATAGTTGTGTTCTGGTCGTGGTTGTGCTATGTATGACGGATGATTCAGGACTTATATGTTGCTTTCTATGTTGGCACAATTGTATTCTAGACATGGTCTTGTTATGTATGATGGAATATTCAGGCCTGGACATACTTTGTGCTCCTGTACCTGGTTGTGGTTGTGCTACGTATGACGGATGATTCAGTACTTGTGTGTTAGCTTTATATGTTGCTTTCTATGTTAGCATGGTTGTGTTCTGGTCGTGGTTGTGCTACGTATGACGGATGATTCAGTACTTGTGTGTTAGCTTTATATGTTGCTTTCTATGTTAGCATGGTTGTGTTCTGGTCGTGGTTGTGCTACGTATGACGGATGATTCAGTACTTGTGTGTTAGCGTTATACTGTATGTTGCTTTCTATGTTAGCATAGTTGTGTTCTGGTCGTGGTTGTGCTATGTATGACGGATGATTCAGGACTTATATGTTGCCTTCTATGTTGGCACAATTGTATTCTAGACATGGTTTTGCAACGTATGATGGAATATTCAGGCCTGGACATACTTTGTGCTCCTGTATCTGGTTTGTGACGGTTTCCAGGATGACGCTGGGGGGTCCGGCTGTGTTGAGTCTTCCCTCTGCTTGTGCGATCCACTGTGACACTTCCTGCATTGTGCTGTGGAACTCGGTGATCATGGCCAGGCCGTCCGACAAACACGCCTGTCCCAGATAGAAAGCCAGGAATAAATACAAGCAGCCAATCAGCAGCTCCTACCGTAACACCTCCCACTCCTGCGCCACTCACCTTCCTGTCCTGCACCTTGGTGTACGCACTCTCCCACTTCTGCTCCAGCATCCGCAGCTGATGCTCAGCGCTGGAGCCTCTGGGCTGAGGGTTGGAGGCCAGGAGGCGCTGGAGACGGTCCCGGATGCTGTTATATGTGTGCTGCTTAGACTCCATCTCTTTACACAGGTCCTGTACAAGCAGACATGATAGAAGGACAAAGTCAGATTGCAGAGGAAAGAAGGATTGGAATAGAGGAAAAAAACTGAGCCAACAGTCGTTCTACAGTCAGAGTTGAGCCAGCAGTCGTTCTACAGTCAGAGCTGAGCCAGCAGTCGTTCTACAGTCAGAGCTGAGCCAACAGTCGTTCTACAATCAGAGCTGAGCCAACAGTCATTCTACAGTCACAGCTGAGCCAACAGTCACTCTACAGACAGAGATGAGCCAGCAGTCGTTCTACAGTTAGAACTGATCCAACAGTCATTCTACAGTCAGAGCTGAGCCAACAGTCGTTCTACAGTCAGAGCTGAGCCAGCAGTCGTTCTACAGTCAGAGCTGAGCCAGCAGTCGTTCTACAGTTAGAACTGATCCAACAGTCACTTTACAGTCAGAGCTGATCCAACAGTCATTCTACAGTCGGAGATGAGCCAGCAGTCGTTCTACAGTCAGAGCTGAGCCAACAGTTATTCTACAGTCAGAGATGAGCCAACAGTCATTCTACAGTCAGAGCTGAGCCAACAGTTATTCTACAGTCAGAGCTGAGCCAACAGTTGCTCTACAGTCAGAGCTGAGCCAACAGTCGCTCTACAGTCAGAGCTGAGCCAGCAGTCGCTCTACAGTCACAGCTGATCCAACAGTCATTCTACAGTCAGAGATGAGCCAGCAGTCGTTCTACAGTCAGAGCTGAGCCAACAGTCGTTCTACAGTCAGAGCTGAGCCAACAGTTATTCTACAGTCAGAGATGAGCCAGCAGTCGTTCTACAGTTAGAACTGATCCAACAGTCATTCTACAGTCAGAGCTGAGCCAGCAGTCGTTCTACAGTCAGAGCTGAGCCGGCAGTCGTTCTACAGTCAGAGCTGAGCCAGCAGTCGTTCTACAGTTAGAACTGATCCAACAGTCACGCTACAGTCAGAGCTGAGCCAGCAGTCGTTCTACAGTCAGAGCTGATGCAACAGTCGTTCTACAGTCGGAGATGAGCCAGCAGTCGTTCTACAGTCAGAGCTGAGCCAACAGTTATTCTACAGTCAGAAATGAGCCAACAGTCATTCTACAGTCAGAGCTGAGCCAACAGTTATTCTACAGTCAGAGCTGAGCCAACAGTCGCTCTACAGTCAGAGCTGAGCCAACAGTCGTTCTACAGTCAGAGCTGAGCCAACAGTCGCTCTACAGTCACAGCTGAGCCAACAGTCATTCTACAGTCAGAGCTGAGCCAGCAGTCGTTCTACAGTTAGAAGTGATCCAACAGTCATTCTACAGTCAGAGATGAGCCAGCAGTCGTTCTACAGTCAGAGCTGAGCCAACAGTCGTTCTACAGTCAGAGCTGAGCCAACAGTTATTCTACAGTCAGAGCTGAGCCAACAGTCGCTCTACAGTCAGAGATGAGCCAGCAGTCGTTCTACAGACAGAACTGAGCCAACAGTTGTTCTACAGTCAGAGCTGAGCCAACAGTTATTCTACAGTCAGAGCTGAGCCAACGGTCATTCTACAGTCACAGTTGAGCCAACAGTCGTTCTACAGTCAGAGCTGAGCCAGCAGTCGTTCTACAGTCAGAGCTGAGCCAGCAGTCGTTCTACAATTATAACTGATCCAACAGTCATTCTACAGTCAGAGCTGAGCCAGCAGTCGTTCTACAGTTAGAAGTGATCCAACAGTCATTCTACAGTCAGAGATGAGCCAGCAGTCGTTCTACAGTCAGAGCTGAGCCAACAGTCGTTCTACAGTCAGAGCTGAGCCAACAGTCGCTCTACAGTCAGAGATGAGCCAGCAGTCATTCTACAGACAGAACTGAGCCAACAGTTGTTCTACAGTCAGAGCTGAGCCAACAGTCATTCTGTAGTCAGAGCTGAGCCAACAGTCGTTCTACAATCAGAGCTGAGCCAACAGTCGTTCTACAATCAGATCTGAACCCTTGTTGAGTTGAGTCCCCTCACCAGGTGTTTGCTAAGAGCATCTCTGGTGGATTCTGGGTGCCCCCAGATAGGCTTGGAGAAGGATAGGTGTGCTTCCACCTGTTCTAACCACTGCAAAAGATCCGTGACCTCCAGAGTCACATCCTGAACCTGTAATAATAGGGAGACAAAGTCACATGACAGTCTATGGGCAGCCAGGTGTGTAATAAATAGTAAAATCCAGTCCAAACATTTATGAATTGCATTTACTGACTGAGGAAGCCAGGAATGTGCATTTAATAGAGAAACAGGATAATTCAATTGTTAAAAATAGTCATCTTTATACTTACTGAACTTTATATTATCCAGAAAATGGTGGCTCAATATAGATGATATTGCCCATCATAAATAATGATAATAATAACCCATCATATTGTATTACCTCCTATAACCAGAAGATGGCAGCATTGCTTTGAGAATTGGTAACAGTGGGCATTGAAAGTTGTGCTAGACTAATCTTTACAAGTTTCTGGTAGACTAAACATGAAGTGGTCATAATGGAGAAAGTTTCCATCTGCAGCTGCGCCTAGTTCTCCGGATTTAAAGCAAACCTGAAGTGAAAATAAGCCCCATAAATACGTCTGAGCAGTGGCGTAGCTAAGGAGCTGTGGGCTCTGGTGCAAGTTTTGCATTGGGCCCCCTCAAGCACTCTATACAAAACAATTGAAACGGTTCACCAAAACCAATAGAGGACAACTACAGTGTCAGAGGTGCAAGAAGAGGATGGGTAACAGTTTGTTAATGATTACCACTATTCTAAGTATCTATAGAAGTGATTATTACCAGCACAGGACCAATAGAAAGCTAATGCTGTGGTTGAGGGAGGGCCCCTCTGACCCAAGGGCCCCGATACGGTCGCTACCTCTGCACCTTCTATTGCTACGCCACTGCGTCTGAGCCCCTCACCGTCCTCCCATTCAGCCGCGATCAGCCCCGGTAACAGCTCAGTCGGGTCCAGTCTGGGTTTTCTGTGCATGGGTGGACCGCCTGGGCATGTGCAGAAGACCCAGACTGGACGTCACTGAACCAGTTACCGGGTCTGATTGCGGCTGAACGGCAGACCGCAAGAGGGCGGCAAGGAACACATGCTTATGGGGCTGGAAGTATCACGGTACATCAGCACACCACTCGTAGTTAAGATGCAACGCACATATTATTGTGCGCTATTCCACATCAGAAAAGTGACATTGCCTTGTCACAGCATCAAGCACCCAGAACTTGGTGTGCCTGCTTATCCTCAAAATACTTGTTTATGGACCTGGAGGAAGCCCCGGGTAAGAATCAATACATTCTATTTCATAATCTCTGGTTTACTTTTAAATGTCCCTCTTTCTTAACTCAAAAAGTTGGGAGGTGTGGTGATGCTACAATCTGACTGAAGTGACAGTGTCTGCTTTCTTAAGCTACATACACCCGGGGGACAACTGTCCCCTGTTGCATGGAGACAAGAGACCAGGGAGCGACAGCTCCCTGGTAGAGTTGGGCCGAACCTCCGATTTTAGGTTCGCGAACCGGGTTCGCGAACTTCCGCGGAAGGTTCGGTTCGCATTAAAGTTCGCGAACCGCAATAGACTTCAATGGGGATGCGAACTTTGAAAAAAAAAAAATTATGCTGGCCACAAAAGTGATGGAAAAGATGTTTCAAGGGGTCTAACACCTGGAGGGGGGCATGGCGGAGTGGGATACACGCCAAAAGTCCCCGGGAAAAACCTGGATTTGACGCAAAGCAGCGTTTTAAGGGCAGAAATCACATTGAATGCTAAATGACAGGCCTAAAGTGCTTTAAAACATCTTGCATGTGTATACATCAATCAGGTAGTGTAATTAAGGTACTGCTTCACACTGACACACTAAACTCACCGTGTAACGCACCGCAAACAGCTGTTTGTGTAGTGACGGCAGTGGCAGGTTCACTGAACAGGAATACAGTGGCGGGTTCACAGAACAGGTATGCAGTGGCAGGTTCACTGAACAGGTATACAGTGGCGGGTTCACTGAACACAACAGGTATGCAGTGGCGGGTTCACAGAACAGGTATGCAGTGGTGGGTTCACAGAACAGGTATGCAGTGGTGGGTTCACAGAACAGGTATGCAGTGGCGGGTTCACTGAACAGGTATGCAGTGGCAGGTTCACTGAACAGGTATGCAGTGGTGGGTTCACTGAACAGGTATGCAGTGGTGGGTTCACAGAACAGGTATGCAGTGGTGGGTTCACAGAACAGGTATGCAGTGGTGGGTTCACTGAACAGGTATGCAGTGGTGGGTTCACAGAACAGGTATGCAGTGGTGGGTTCACAGAACAGGTATGCAGTGGTGGGTTCACAGTACAGGTATGCAGTGGTGGGTTCACAGCACAGGTATGCAGTGGTGGGTTCACAGAACAGGTATGCAGTGGTGGGTTCACAGTACAGGTATGCAGTGGTGGGTTCACAGAACAGGTATGCAGTGGCAGGTTCACTGAACAGGTATGCAGTGGTGGGTTCACAGAACAGGTATGCAGTGGTGGGTTCACAGAACAGGTATGCAGTGGTGGGTTCACAGAACAGGTATGCAGTGGTGGGTTCACAGTACAGGTATGCAGTGGTGGGTTCACAGCACAGGTATGCAGTGGTGGGTTCACAGAACAGGTATGCAGTGGTGGGTTCACAGAACAGGTATGCAGTGGTGGGTTCACAGAACAGGTATGCAGCCAGGAACAAGCTAAGCCTAACTAATCTTTCCCTATGAGAGACAGTCTGCAGCAGCTCGCCCTACTCTCACTAACGCAGGCACACGAGTGAGCGTAATGGCCGCCGCTGCCTGCCTTTTATAAGGGGGGGAGTGGCTCCAGGGGCTAGTGTAGCCTAATTGGCTACATTGGGCCTGCTGACTGTGATGTAGAGGGTCAAAGTTGACCCTCATGGTGCATTATGGGGCGAACCGAACTTCCGCAAAAGTTCGCCTGCGGGACGCGAACGCAAACCACTGAAGTTCGCATGGAACCGTTCGCAGGCGAACCGTTCGGCCCAACTCTACTCCCTGGTGGCGACAGCTATCTACACGTCTCGCCAGAAAGGCAGAGACGCGGCAGAAGCTGTCTGTGAAGGGAGCATCCCCCGGCCGGATGCTCCCTTCACTTTCCTTAGTCTCCTGTCGCTAGTCCGCATACACACGCAGTACGCG
This sequence comes from Hyperolius riggenbachi, assembly GCF_040937935.1. NCBI lineage: Eukaryota > Metazoa > Chordata > Amphibia > Anura > Hyperoliidae > Hyperolius > Hyperolius riggenbachi. Next base: position 445,191,328 of record NC_090650.1, on the reverse strand, counting down.
TGGCAGACTAGCGACCGTTGCGGCAACAGCTGCTGCCGGCGATTGGCTCCGTCAATCGCCTGGCAATAGCCCTGACTGGTGACGGTTCGGGGTGCGCGCGTCATACACACAGGGCAACTGTCGCCGCAACGTGCGCATGTCATGTGTTTGTGGCGACAGTTGTGCCCCGTGTGTATGCACCATTATGGCCCATACACACGGGGCACAACTGTCGCCACAAACACGTGGTACGCGCATGTCTGGGCGACAGTTGCCCCGTGTGTATGACGCGTGCACCCCGAACTGTCGCCTGAGACAGCAGTTGCCGTGCGATTGAAAAGTTCAATTGCCGGCAACTTCTGTCTCCGCAACTGTCGCTAGTCCACCACACGTACTGCGTGTGTATGTGCGGACTAGCGACAGCTACCCACAGCCAGAAGGGAGCTTCCGGCGGGGGGACGAAACTTTCGCCGACAGCTTCCGCCGCGTCTCTGCCTGTTGGGCAGAGACGTGTAGACAGCTGTCACTCAGGCAGAGCTGTCGCCGAGCTGTTACGCACACGTCTCCTGTTTGCTAGCAACAGCTACAACGGTGCCTCTTGTGTATGAGGCTTTACACTGAGAAAAAAAAGAAGAAGGAACACAGCCTAGATCTATGTAGGATTGGGACTATATATACACACAGGATAATCTTATCGTGTCACTTGTCACTTCTGGTACCCTTCAAAAAGAAACAAAAGTTAGGCACTTACCTCGGTACAGGAAAACTTCTGGGTGGCTGAAAGCAAATGCTACTCAAATGCAACTTAAACTCTATTCAAAGCAAATCAAATCAAATGCAAACGGCAATATACACAAGCCCTAAAAAATATCAGCCTTGGTCTGTTCATAGCTGAAAACCATCGCCGTGTCCTGAATGAGAATCCTGACAGCGCCACGATAGCGGAGTGATCACCACAAACCTGAACACTGTGTCCGTAGGACGAATCACATAGCCATCTAACGATCTATAATCCATAAATAAAACATTTACTGTATGATTTACCCGGCTGAGGTCATTCTCCAACTCCAGCTGCCGTCTCTCCGTCTCGCTCCGGACAAACTCCCACCTCTGCGTCAGCTCGCTGAGCCTGGCCTGAAGAGTGTCCATCCCGTCACTGAGGGACGTCAGCAGGATCGCCCTTCCAGCTTCATCTACAGCCTCCACCGTGCGAGTGTGCGACAGAACGTCATTCCTCAGAACCTGGACAGATAACCAGAATCATTCTGTGCAATGTGGAATCTCCAACAGAAAACACACCAACTTCATCCCATTCCTGCTCCATAAGACATTTCACAGCTGCTACAGAGTGACTTCTCTGCTTCAAATGAGTGAAGGAGGTTCTGGACATTTTATAAGCACTGATTATTTTAGCCAGCAGTCTGGGGGGCGGGGAGGACTTTGTGACCACAATTTTCTGGGATTTACAGTATCTCCCCCCCCCCTCGCACCTCTCTCATGTGCTGGGCTGATGTCATACAGGATATATTGGATATATTGGATTAGTGTTGCTGCATTCCTCACCTCTGACTGATGAGCTGTGTTAGAAACTGACTTCTTCTCACCTAAATAATGGTTTGTAATTTTTAGGCATACATTGTTGGAAGTATCAACAGTATTATTACCTTAAACTGCAATATAGTAAAACAACCACAAGATGTCACTGTGTGCAAAACGTGATGGTAATCTTTATGGTATTGTGATTGACTGTATTCTCTGTTTCTCTCTGTTTTAAGCAGCTGTACTACCCAACACACAATATTTTCCCTCATCATTCTAGCAAGTGAACTGGCGTCCAAGTGTAAGGCCTCGATTCACAAAGCGGTGATAACCCAGTTATCACGCCTAAAAGACTTTAGGCGTGATGACCTTTTCACCACTGAGTTATCACCGATTTTTCCTGCTCTTCGCGCGAAGTTACCGCGCGTAAGCGCGTTCGCGCGTACGCGCGTAAGAGCGCGCGCAAAGTCCCATAGGGCTTAATGGGAGCTTCGCGCGAAGCGTCGGGTGTTGCGCGCGCACTTACGCGCGTACGCGCGGCAACTTCGCGCGAGTTTCTTCTTATCATGCCTAAAGTGACTTTAGGCGTGATAAGGGCCTTTTCACCATGGTGCTAACACTTTGCACCGCTTTGTGAATCGAGCCCTTAGTGTTCTCCTCCCCATTACACACCTTCCCCCAAACCAAATACAGTAT
>NC_090650.1:445164330-445188914 GCF_040937935.1 Hyperolius riggenbachi | reverse complement strand
TACAGTCTGACTGAAGTGACAGTGTCTCTGCATTCTTACACTGAGAAAAAAAGAAGAAGGAACTCAGCCTAGATCTATGTAGGATCGGGTCTATATACACACAGGATTATCTCATCATGCTACTTGTCACTTCTGGTACCCTTTAAAACAGGTACAAAAAAACAAACATACTTACAGAGTGCAGGAAAACCTCTGGGTGGCTGAAAGCAAATGCTACTCAAATACAAATTAAACTCTATTCAAAGTAAAGCAAATCAAATGCAAATGTACACAAGTCCTAAGATAGGAATATCAGCCCTGGTCTGTTCATAGCTAAAAACCATCGCCGTGTTCTAAATGAGAATCCTGACAGCGCCACGATAGCAGAGTGATCCCACAAACCTGAACCCGGCATCCGTAAGACGAATCACATAGCCATCTAACGATCTATAATCTATAAATAAAACGTATTACATTTACTATGAGTTACCCGGCTGAGGTCATTCTCCAGCTCCAGCTGCCGCCTCTCCGTCTCGCTCCGGACAAACTCCCACCTCTGCGTCAGCTCGCTGAGCCTGGCCTGAAGAGTGTCCATCCCGTCACTGAGGGACGTCAGCAGGATCGCCCTTCCAGCTTCATCTACAGCCTCCACCGTGCGAGTGTGCGACAGAACGTCATTCCTCAGAACCTGGACAAATAACCAGAATCATTCTATGCAGGATGTGGAATCTCCAACAGAACTTCATCCCGCTCCTGCTCCATAAGACATTTCACCGCTGCTACAGAGTGACTTCTCTGCTTCTAATGAGTGAAGGAGATTCTGGGCATTTTATAAGCACAGATTATTTTAGCCAGCAGTCTGGGGGGTGGGGAGGCCTTTGTGACCACAATTTTCTGTGAGCTACAATAATAAAGACCCCCCTCTCCCCTTCACCTCTCATGTGCTGCTGCTGGGCTGATGTCATGCGGGCGATATTGGATTAGTGTGGCTGCATTCCTCCTCTGAAATCCTTGTGTCACTCTTCACCATTGACTGGTGAGCTGTGTTGCAACAGGCATTAAAAAACTGACGTGTTTTGCCCTAAATAATTGTTTGTAATCTTTAGGCACACATTGTTGGAAGAATCAACAGTATTGTTACCTTAAACTGCAGTATAGTAAAACAACCACAAGATGTCACTGTGTGGAAAACATGATGGTAATCTTTATGATATTGTGATGTCCTGTATTCACTCTGTATTCTCTCTGTTCTAAGTAAGCTGTACTTCCTGATGGTGGTAAAGAAGAGGGGACACCAAGAGCCCAATATAGTGCAGTATGCAAAACAATGAGTAAGAATATGAACAGTATATAATGTATATACTCACAAAAGTGGGTTACCTCCTAGGTAACCACTTTACAGGCAGGTGAGGAGATTAGACCTGTCCTCACTCAGGGTTAAAAGTCGCTCTCTGAAGATAAGGAAAAATGGGGATCAACCCCTCCACCAGGAGTGGATATTGGTAATGTAAGAGTGGACAGAGGCGCCAGCAGGATAAAAGGTACTAAAAAGTTAAAAATTCCTCAGGAGTAGAGATGCGGCGAACTGTTCGCCCAGCGAACATCTCTGGGGCCTTTACTACTTCCGGGTCGCACTGACCCAGAGTAGTACGCCTGCGCTGCCCGGCGGAGCGCGTCCTGGATCGCGCTCCTGTTGCCGGGCACTCTCTGCGCATGAGCGAGACGTCGTTCATGACGTCACGCACACGCGCAGAAAGTGCCCGGCAACAGGAGCGCGATCTAGAACGCGCTCTGCCGGGCAGCGCAGGCGTACTACTCTGGGTCAGTGCGACCTGGAAGTAGTAAAAGCCCCAGGGATTTGGAGATGTTCACCGGCGAACGGTTCGGGAACCATTCGCCACATCTCTACTCAGGAGGTGGTGGTGGACACGCCTTCCCGAAGTAGACAGGATACCGTCAGTTTTTATGACACCAGGTTTATCATGCCCCCCAACCGTCCCGTTTTCGGCGGGACTGTCACGGGTTGGGGGGCCCCTCCCGCTATCCCGCTGCCACCCTCCGAAGTCCCGGGCTGAAGAGTTGACTGAAAAAAAAAAATCGGGCAGAGAGGAGGCAAAAAAAAAAAAATCGATAGCCCAGCCGCGCAATGCGGGGAGTGGGGCTGCATCATCCTCCCTCCCTCCCTCCGGCTCGCTGAAGCTACCTACTGTGTGGGCCCCCCCGGGATGCAGAGTTTGCGCAGCGGTGGTCACATACCTGTCCATGCGCTTGTACGGGAGCCGGCTTCATTCTACTTCCTGTTTCCTATGACAACATAGGAAACAGGAACTAGAAGAGAAGAGCAGGCTCCCGTACGAGCGCATAAACAGGTATGTGACCACCGCTGCGCAAACTCTGCATCCCGGGGGGGCCCACACAGTAGGTAGCTTCAGAGAGCCGGAGGGAGGGAGGGAGGATGATGCAGCCCCACTCCCCGCATTGCGCGGCTGGACTATCGATTTTTTTTTGCCTCCTCTCTGCCCAGGCACCCTCCTCCCCACCCAAAGTGGCACCCTTCTCCCCACTCTACCCACCCAGATGCACCCTCCTCCCCACCCTACCCACCCAAAGTGGCACCCTCCTCCCCACCCTACCCACCCAAAGTGGCACCCTTCTCCCCACCCTACCCACTCAGATGCACCCTCCTCCCCACCCAAAGTGGCACCCTTCTCCCCACCCTACCCACCCAGATGCACCCTCCTCCCCACCCAGATGCACCCTCCTCCCTACCCTCCCCACCCAAAGTGGCACCCTCCTCCCCACCCAAAGTGGCACTCTCCTCCCCACCCTAAGTGGCACCCTCCTTTCCACCCCTGGGCACCCTACTCTCCACCCAGTGGCACCCTCCTCCGCACCCATGGGCACCCTCCTCTCAACCCAGATGCATCCTCCTCTCCACCCATTGGCACTCAACTTTCCACCTAGTGGCACCCTCCACCCCATCCATGTGCACCCTACTCTCCACCCACAGGCACCTTCCTCCCACCCATGTGCACCCTCCTCTCCACCCACAGGCACCCTCCTCCCCACCCATGGACACCCTACTCTCCACCCATGGACACCCTACTCTCCACCCATGGACACCCTACTCCCCACCCATGGACACCCTACTCCCCACCCAGATGCATCCTCCTCTCCACCCATTGGCACTCAACTTTCCACCTAGTGGCACCCTCCACCCCATCCATGTGCACCCTACTCTCCACCCACAGGCACCTTCCTCCCACCCATGTGCACCCTCCTCTCCACCCACAGGCACCCTCCTCCCCACCCAGTGGCACCCTCCTCCCCACCCATGGACACCCTACTCTCCACCCATGGGCACCCTCCTCCCCACCCACAATGGCACCCACCTCCCCAACCACAATGGCGCCTTACTCCCCACCCACAATGGCACCCTCCTCCCCACCTACTGGCACCCTCCTCCCCACCCAGTGGCACCCACCTCCCCCCCCACGGGCACCTTCCTCCCCACCCAGTGGCACCCTTCTCCCAATCCACTGGCACCCTCCTCCCTCCCATTGTCACGCTCCTGCAAAAGCAGGGGTGTGGCTTAAGGCCGCGCAGGGGGCGTGGCTTAAGTGTCCCTCTTTGGCATTTTCAAAAGTTGGGAGGTATGGGTTTATTTATATACTCCAATTAACAGTGCAACGCATTTCGCGGGTATATGCCCGCTTCCTCAGGCAATAACGAACAGGAGTACACACTGAAAGACAGAGACAAATACAGTGTCCCTGAGACTCATGAACATCATGTTTGAGTGTTGTTATTAAAATCCTTGGTAAGGGGGCATAAAAAGGGGGGGGGGGGCTAGTTGAAGGACAATAGTCTACACCTATAGGGCTGTGGGGACAAAAGGGGGAGTGGGAAAATGGTTATGTAAGTGTTAGTGGGCGGGGGTTAAATAAAAGCCAGCATCTTTGCCTATAGGACTATGGGGTGTGGACGTGTCTGTTGTCCAATAGGAAGTGGGGGAATGGAGGAGTGAGGGTTTGTGGGCGGTGCAACGATAATGTCATACCGCTATAATAGTCTATGGGCAGTGCACCTGGATGTGGCTGGATGGTGTAATGGTCAAGGGCTCTGCCTCTGACACAGGAGACCCGGGTTCAAACCCCGGCCCTGCCCGGCCAGCAAGCCAGCATCATCTACTCAGCATAAAAATAAGATGGTGAAATCAATTAAATAAAACAGAAATAGGAAATAAACAATTCTATCTGTATTGTATATACAGTATATGTAAATTGTGCAAGGTGCATGTCGCTACCACCTAGTGGTGATTTTTTAGATTGCTTTGGAAGATCATACAAATAACATTCTGAATAACAAAAAAATGCATAAGGGTGCAACTTCGGGCATAACATTGATGACAATTGGCTGTAGACATATTGGACAATCTTAAAAGTGAACATAAAAAGGTATAATATAGGTCTATATATAAATATAATAAATATAATATAATATGAATAATAAATATGGAAACATTAAAAAATGTATATAAAATATGCGGAGATTTAATTAAAAGAGAGGACCATTAAAAGAAACTGGTATTTGTTGACTAATAATGAATTTTCTCCAGTTGTTCGTTGAGACCTTCTGGAGTTAAAGAGAACCAGAGATGAAGCACCCTCTTGTATTTTACCTTATAAATCAGTGGGAACATGACAGTAAACACCTAATCTGCCCTTTGTTTCATTGTTCTCTGTGTAATCTGACTGTTATCACGTCTGATAAGAATCCCCGACTGAGAAGTCAGGCTGCTCCGTCTAGCTTTGCTACAGAAAGATTATAGCTAAGTCTGTATTCTGTGGTGTTATTTCAAGCCCAAGCCTGCCCCCTTGTGGCTTTGCTATAATGACTCAGCTATAATCATTCCCAGCAAAGCCAGATTTAATTGCTCAGTCTGGGATTCTTGTGACTGCTGATAACAGACACTTTTAGCAGTGAGGACGAAACAGAGAGCAGGGTAAGTGTTTTCTCTAATGTTCTTACTGATATACATGGTAAAATACACAAGGGTGCTTCGTCTCTGGTTCCCTTTAAGGTTTTCAACATCTGTATCCAGAACATTTCGTGTTTTTTGAGCAGGTCAAAGGCGTTTGAACGGTTTTGTGGTATGGTTTCAATGAGGCTGATACGGAATAGGTCTGGATTGCTATTGTGTACTGTAGTGAAGTGACGTGATACGCTATGTAGTGGGTATTTGTTGAGGATGTTGCGTTTGTGTTGACCAATTCTGCTTCTTGCCAGTTGGGTGGTTCTACCCACATACTGCAGTTGGCAGGGGCAGGAGATGATGTAGATGACGAATCTGGATTTGCAGGTAATGGTGTCCTTTATTGGATAGGTTAACTCTGTAGTTTTAGACTGAAAGGTGTTAGTATGGATGATGAATTTACAGGCTAGGCATCTTGAGTGGTTACAGGCTGAGCACCCTGGTGTATAAGTTGATGGGATGGGGTTGATGCTGTGGGTGTTGGAGCATAAACGGCTAGGGGCCAGGATGTTGCGGAGGCTGGGCGCTCGTCGGTAGGTGATGGCTGGTGTAGTGGGAATGATGGAACGGAGGTGTGGGTCCTGTAAGAGGATTTCCCATCTATTGTTGAGGATTTTCCGTATATTTTGGTGTTGTGAACTGTATTTGGTGAAGAATCTTGGTTCGGGTTCTGTGTTAGTGATTTTGGTCGTATTATGGTGGCCATACACGGTACAATAAAAATGTTCGATTTTCCCGTTTATTCGATCTAAATGATCGAATTGAATGAAAGTTGAAAATATTTTTTTTTTCGATCAAGAAATTCGAACGATTATCCCGTTTTTTCGGGAAAAATGATCGGACATGCTGAAAAAATCTTTATATTCGATCTAACGGAATAATCGAACTAAATTATCTAATTGAAAAATTGTACCATGTATGGCCACCTTTAGGGGGATTTTTTATTATAGTTTTTGCTTTATGATTGGTGTCTTTGAGTAGTTTCTTGGGATATTTGCGATCAAGAAATTTTTGGGTTAGAACGTTGGACTGGCTGTGGTAATCTTGGGAATACGTGCAGTTTCTGTAAATTCTTCTAAATTGGCTGTAAGGTGTGTTTTTGGTCCAGAGGCGGCGGTGGAAACTGTGGAAGTGGATATAATTGTTGGCATCAACGGGTTTGAAATAGGTTTTGGTTTTGATTTGGTCTGTGTCTATGAATAATGTGAGGTCTAGAAATTCTATGGAGGTGGGGTCATGTTGTGATGTAAATTGTAAGCCTGCTGAGTTGGAGTTGAGGAAATTAATGAAACTGGGGATGGTGGTTATGTCTTCTTTTCCAAATAAAAATCAAATCATCTATGTAACGTTTGTAAAAATGTGTCGACTACAGAACTACAAACAGAAAAATATATTAACACCAATCTAAAAGGACGCTCCCGCTTCTATCCCGTCGAATCCAAAGGACACTACATCAATACATTCTATTCCCTAGTCCTTCACGACCTACAAAAACTACAAAACGACAACATCCCAACCACCGCCAATCTTAGAAAAACAGAAAAAACTGCGTTGAATGGCCTACAAAAGAACCCACAAATAGTCATTAAATCAGCCGATAAAGGGGGAGGGATTGTCATCCTCAACAAATGAGACTACATAGAGGAGGCCAACCGTCTTTTGGGAGACCCTAAATCAGGGGTCGGCAACCCACGGCTCCGGAGCCGCATGCGGCTCTTTTCCACCTTCGCCGCGGCTCCGGTGTCAGTGGCTGACTGGCTGTGGCGCTCGTGTGATTTATGCTGTTGTCGCTGGAGAGGCCGCCGGACCAGTGCAGAGCAGGGCTTCGGGCGGCCATTTTCCCGTAGCCCTGCAGTGTAATGCAGGCAGGCAGGACGTGACGTAGGAGGAGGTTGCGCGCCACAAGGTCGGGACCGGAGGTCGGGACAGGAGGACATCGTGACAGGAGGTCTTCTGATTAGGTGAGTAAATAGCTTTTTTTCAGATCTGCTGAAGGATTGTGCATATGGGGTCATATCTGCTAACAATCTGTGCATATCGTGGTCATATCTGCTAACAATCTGTGCATATGGGGGTCATATCTGCTAACGCTCTGTGCATATGGGGGTCATATCTGCTAACAATCTGTGCATATGGGGGTCATATCTGCTAACAATCTGTGCATATCGGGGTCATATCTGCTAACAATCTGTGCATATGGGGGTCATATCTGCTAACGCTCTGTGCATATGGGGGTCATATCTGCTAACAATCTGTGCATATGGGGGTCATATTTGCTAACAATCTGTGCATATTGGGGTCATATCTGCTAACAATCTGTGCATATGGGGGTCATATCTGCTAACGCTCTGTGCATATGGGGGTCATATCTGCTAACGCTCTGTGCATATGGGGGTCATATCTGCTAACGCTCTGTGCATATGGGGGTCATATCTGCTAACGATTTGTGCATATGGGGGTCATATCTGCTAACGATTTGTGCATATGGGGGTCATATCTGCTAACGATTTGTGCATATGGGGGTCATATCTGCTAACGATTTGTGCATATGGGGGTCATATCTGCTAACGATTTGTGCATATGGGGGTCATATCTGCTAACGATTTGTGCATATGGGGGTCATATCTGCTAACGATTTGTGCAAATGGTTTTGCGGCTCCCAGTTTTTTTTCTGTTTTCGGAAACGGGTCCAAGTGGCTCTTTATGTCTTAAAGGTTGCAAACCCCTGCCCTAAATACTATGAAACATTAACTACAGACCCTACCCCAGATATCAATAAAATACTGAAGGATTTTATCAACACCGCCTACCTTAACAACATCATCACGAAAAATGAAAGAAATTGTATAATTAATCCCCATCCAAAAACTCCTTTCTTCTATTATCTTCCCAAAATTCTTAAAAATATCAGCAAACCACCAGGTAGACCTATCATTTCTGGTATTGACTTATTGGTTACCAGCAATCTATCCCGGTTTGTGGACACACACCTACAAACATACGTACAAACATTACCCTCATTTCTCAAAGATTCCCAACATCTCATAGAACTCCTACAGTCCATATCCTGGCAGCCAGATTGTGTCTGGCTCACCTGTGACGTCACATCTTTATACACCAACGTCCCACATATCTTTGGCCTCACTGCATTACAACCCTTCCTTAGTGCCCAATCTCCCATGCAGCCATCACAACAAAAACTTTCATTACACAATGCGCAGAATTCATACTCAACAACAATATTTTCACTTTTCAAGATAAAATTTATCGTCAGACGAGCGGAGTTTCGATGGGCAGCTCGTTCTCCCCCTCCTACGCAAATTTGCCCATGGGATACCTTCAACAACTCAAAATGACTCAAGACAATGCTTTCTCCCACAACATTCTATTTTACAAACGTTACATAGATGATTTGATTTTTTTTTGGAAAAGAAGACATAACCACCATCCCCAGTTTCATTAATTTCCTCAACTCCAACTCAGCAGGCTTACAATTTACATCACCACATGACCCCACCTCCATAGAATTTCTAGACCTCACATTATTCATAGACACAGACCAAATCAAAACCAAAACCTATTTCAAACCCGTTGATGCCAACAATTATATCCACTTCCACAGTTTCCACCGCCGCCTCTGGACCAAAAACACACCTTACAGCCAATTTAGAAGAATTTACAGAAACTGCACGTATTCCCAAGATTACCACAGCCAGTCCAACGTTCTAACCCAAAAATTTCTTGATCGCAAATATCCCAAGAAACTACTCAAAGACACCAATCATAAAGCAAAACCTATAATAAAAAATCCCCCTAATACGACCAAAATCACTAACACAGAACCCGAACCAAGATTCTTCACCAAATACAGTTCACAACACCAAAATATACGGAAAATCCTCAACAATAGATGGGAAATCCTCTTACAGGACCCACACCTCCGTTCCATCATTCCCACTACACCAGCCATCACCTACCGACGAGCGCCCAGCCTCCGCAACATCCTGGCCCCTAGCCGTTTATGCTCCAACACCCACAGCATCAACCCCATCCCATCAACTTATACACCAGGGTGCTCAGCCTGTAACCACTCAAGATGCCTAGCCTGTAAATTCATCACCCATACTAACACCTTTCAGTCTAAAACTACAGAGTTAACCTATCCAATAAAGGACACCATTACCTGCGAATCCAGATTCGTCATCTACATCATCTCCTGCCCCTGCCAACTGCAGTATGTGGGTAGAACCACCCAACTGGCAAGAAGCAGAATTGGTCAACACAAACGCAACATCCTCAACAAATACCCACTACATAGCGTATCACGTCACTTCACTACAGTACACAATAGCAATCCAGACCTATTCCGTATCAGCCTCATTGAAACCATACCACAAAACCGTTCAAACGCCTTTGACCTGCTCAAAAAACACGAAATGTTCTGGATACAGATGTTGAAAACCTTAACTCCAGAAGGTCTCAACGAACAACTGGAGAAAATTCATTAATACTCAACAAATACCAGTTTCTTTTAATGGTCCTCTCTTTTAATTAAATCTCAGCATATTTTATATACATTTTTTACATATACTTTTATATACCTTTATAATATTTCCATATTTATTATTCATATTATATTATATTTATTATATTTCTATATAGACCTATATTATGCCTTTTTATGTTCACTTTTAAGATTGTCCAATATGTCTACAGCCAATTGTCATCAATGTTATGCCCGAAGTTGCACCCTTATGCATTTTTTTGTTATTCAGAATGTTATTTGTATGATCTTCCAAAGCAATCTAAAAAATCACCACTAGGTGGTAGCGACATGCACCTTGCACAATTTACATATACTGTATATACAATACAGATAGAATTGTTTATTTCCTATTTCTGTTTTATTTAATTGATTTCACCATCTTATTTTTATGCTGAGTAGATGATGCTGGCTTGCTGGCCGGGCAGGGCCGGGGTTTGAACCCGGGTCTCCTGTGTCAGAGGCAGAGCCCTTGACCATTACACCATCCAGCCACATCCAGGTGCACTGCCCATAGACTATTATAGCGGTTTGACATTATCGTTGCACCGCCCACAAACCCTCACACCTCTATTCCCCTACTCCCTATTGGACAACAGACATGCCCCCCCCCCCCCCCCCCATAGTCCTATAGGCAAAGATGCTGGCTTTCATTTAAACCCCGCCCACCAACCCTTACATAACCATTTTCCCACTCCCCCTTTTGTCCCCACAGCCCCATAGGTGTAGACTATTGTCCTTCAACTAGCCCCCGCCTCCACACACTGCAGGATTGGTCACTTACCCACCAATTTAGGTATATAAGCAGCTGCAAACCTCCACACCAGTACAGAGGCGCTTATCGTGACCTTAAGACTGCACTGTAAGTCAAACATTGTGCTATTTTTTTCAGGACCTTCCATATATTACTTTATTCTGTGGTTTTCATTCCCCCCCTTCCCCCATGTTTTCACACCCCATACCTTAGGTTGACACTATAACACACACCACTTTTTTCCATCAATGTACACTGTGTTTCCTCATTCATTCCCATCCACCACTACCAAGTCCACCCACCATGTCCAACACCCTAGCAGGTTCTTCCCAGCCTGGCAACCTGTTCCCCCCGGTATATTTTTTTGGCCCCCGGTATATTTTTATGCCCCCTTACCAAGGATTTTAATAACAACACTCAAACATGATGTTCATGAGTCTGAGGACACTGTATTTGTCTCTGTCTTTCAGTGTGTACTCCTGTTCGTTATTGCCTGAGGAACCGGGCATATACCAGTGAAATGCGTTGCACTGTTAATTGGAGTATATAAATAAACCTGTTGTCATAAAAACTGACGGTATCCTGTCTGCTTCGGGAAGGCGAGTCCACCACCACCTCCTGAGGGATTTTAAACTTTTTAGTACTTTTTATCCTGCTGGCGCCTCTGTCCACTCTTACAATTCCTGATGGTTGTGTATGATTTACCCTCTTCTGTAAAGAGCTCTAACTTGTTATAATGGGCATCTATCTGCATGTACAGAAAGCTCCAACTCACACAGGACTTTCAGTACCCAACACACATCATTCATCATTCTAGCACGAGGACTGGTGTCCCCCAGTGTAAGTGTTCTCATCCCCTTTTACATGCCTTCTCCCCCCCCCCCCCCCCCCGATCCACCATAAGCAGAGATGGATAATAACTAGGTCATTGCTAATGCAGTCCCCACTGCAGCTCACTCAAGTCAAACACAGTAAAGTTGTTAAAAATTTGCCAATTGTTCTAATATATCAGAACAGCTTTTGTGTTGTAGCATAGGAAGGATTTGCATGCACTATTTGCCCCAATGGAAATATATACTGTGTATTAGAGTGTACGGAGTAGTTATCTGAAGATAGTCATATTTAGATTATTTTATCCTAACTTTTTCCAGAGCAAAAAAAAAAAAAGAAACACGTCACCATGGCTTAGGTTTGTAAAGTTGTATTTGAACAAGCCCCAAGCCTTCTGGAACAATGTTGTTTGGACAGATGAAACATAAATAGAGATATAATGCACAGTGACATTGTTGGCAAAAAACAAATACAGTATATGAACAATACCATCTCACACCAACTGTGAAGCATGGAGGTGGAGAGCAAGTGAAGTGTGGCCTGGTTGGTGTGTTAGTTGTCAGGATATGCTGACATCAACAAATTATTCAAGTAATACCTTTAATGACTAGCTGTGCATAGTGTATTGCAAACTTTAAAAACTTTAAGTTTCTGCTGCCACGACCATAGATTCTGATAAGAAAGATTTGTCTTGTAGGACGTGTCTGAGGTCCCTCTGAACTCACCTTGTGCTTGGCCAGCTCGATCTCACAGCTCTGCAGGTCGGTGCAGGCCAGGCGGGGACTCTGGAGCTGCTCCATGGTGTGCAAGAGCCAATTCAGCAGCTCCTCCAGCTGGTTCTGGAACTGGCCGAGTCCAAGCAGAGCATCTTCCAGCTGGTGCTGTGAGAAGAATAGCGAGAGGATTTACAAGACAACACTTCTGGCATTGGGCAACTCACTGAAACATGGCCGGTCATTGCTACCTGTAACTACAAGTCCTGTAGACCTCGGCTAAATGAAAAGTTCAGAGAGGCACGAAGAAACCAAGACCTCTTCCAAAGAAGGATTACGATTAAATGGGGCCCAAGGCAAAGTTGTATAGTCTTTCCTGTAATACGGGCTAGTAAAAGGGTCAAATAGGGCAGCAGCCAGACTCCTTGATACCCACCCAGGGTGCCCTGTGGATGATCCTGCACTGATCTCCTCTGTCAACTTTGTTTCATGTGTATCTTTGTTTTGAATTGCAGCAGTTCTGGAGGTGTGGTTAGCTTAAAGGGACAACAAAGGATAATTTGCATATTGAGCAGTGTTGCTCTGGGAGACATCTCAAGCTCACTCCAACATGAATTATCGCAAATACCTTCTGTTTTAAGAAGGCAAATTTTGTTTTGCTTAAAGTGAACCTTAAGCCAGAAAAAAAAATGAGTTTTACTCACCTGGGGCTTCTACCAGCCCCCTGCAGCAGTCCTGTGCCCTCGCAGCCCCTCACTAATCCTCTGGTCCCCCGCTGCCAGCTAGTTTCATTTTTGCCGACAGGCCCGTCAGGACTGGCCACGCGTATATTTTTCCGCATTCCCGACTGTAATTAGCGCTATTGCGGACCGCAACGCGTACAAAGATACGCGTTGCCGCATTACCTACGCATAGATATGTTTATGTACGCATTGCGGCCCGCAATAGCGCTAATTACAGTCGGGAATGCAGAAAAAGATACGCGTGGCCAGTCCTGACGGGCCTGTCGGCAAAAATGAAACTAGCTGGCAGCGGGGGACCAGAGGATTAGTGAGTGGCTGCGAGGGCACGGGACAGCTGCAGGGGGCTGGTAGAAGCAGAACTAGCTGGCAGCGGGAGACCAGAGGATTAGTGAGTGGCTGCGAGGGCACAGGACTGCTGCAGGGGGCTGGTAGAAGCCCCAGGTGAGTAAAACTTATTTTTTTTTTTCTGGCTTAAGGTTCACTTTAACATTTTAGTAAGGGGGCATTTTGGCCCATTATAGCCCCTTACACAGTCCTGGGAGTTCTGGTTCACCATGAGCTTGCTGGGTACTCTGTAACTCTACAAACAGGAAACAGCAGTGATAATTTATAGTGCAGCCAATAATTCAGTAATAAATATTTATCACTGACATAATACAGCGTTATGAATCCGCCCCTTAGTTTTTCATTAAAATAAAACTGTCATTTCTTCTTATGACTACAAACAAGTAAAATGTGTAATGATTTATCTCTGGCAGATGTGTGGCGTTTCCGGTGTAATGATTTATCTCTGGCAGATGTGTGGCGTTTCCGGTGTAATGATTTATCTCTGGCAGATGTGCGGCGTTTCCGGTGTAATGATTTATCTCTGGCAGATGTGTGGCGTTTCCGGTGTAATGATTTATCTCTGGCAGATGTGCGGCGTTTCCGGTGTAATGATTTATCTCTGGCAGATGTGTGGCGTTTCTGGTGTAATGATTTATCTCTGGCAGATGTGCGGCGTTTCCGGTGTAATGATTTATCTCTGGCAGATGTGTGGCGTTTCTGGTGTAATGATTTATCTCTGGCAGATGTGTGGCGTTTCCGGTGTAATGATTTATCTCTGGCAGATGTGTGGCGTTTCCGGTGTAATGATTTATCTCTGGCAGATGTGTGGAGTTTCCGGTGTAATGATTTATCTCTGGCAGATGTGCAGCGTTTCTGGTGTAATGATTTATCTCTGGCAGATGTGCGGCGTTTCTGGTGTAATGATTTATCTCTGGCAGATGTGCGGCGTTTCCGGTGTAATGATTTATCTCTGGCAGATGTGTGGTGTTTCTGGTGTAATGATTTATCTCTGGCAGATGTGCGGCGTTTCCAGTGTAATGATTTATCTCTGGCAGATGTGTGGCGTTTCTGGTGTAATGATTTATCTCTGGCAGATGTGCGGCATTTCTGGTGTAATGATTTATCTCTGGCAGATGTCCAGCGTTTCCAGTGTAATGATTTATCTCTGGCAGATGTGTGGAGTTTCCTGTGTAATGATTTATCTCTGGCAGATGTGTGGCGTTTCCCATGTAATGATTTATCTCTGGCAGATGTGCGGCGTTTCTGGTGTAATGATTTATGTCTGGCAGATGTGCGGCGTTTCCGGTGTAATGATTTATCTCTGGCAGATGTGTGGCGTTTCTGGTGTAATGATTTATCTCTGGCAGATGTGTGGCGTTTCTGGTGTAATGATTTATCTCTGGCAGATGTGTGGCGTTTCCGGTGTAATGATTTATCTCTGGCAGATGTGTGGCGTTTCTGGTGTAATGATTTATCTCTGGCAGATGTGTGGCGTTTCCGGTGTAATGATTTATCTCTGGCAGATGTGTGGCGTTTCTGGTGTAATGATTTATCTCTGGCAGATGTGTGGCGTTTCTGGTGTAATGATTTATCTCTGGCAGATGTGTGGCGTTTCCGGTGTAATGATTTATCTCTGGCAGATGTGTGGCGTTTCCGGTGTAATGATTTATCTCTGGCAGATGTGTGGCGTTTCTGGTGTAATGATTTATCTCTGGCAGATGTGCGGCGTTTCCGGTGTAATGATTTATCTCTGGCAGATGTGCGGCGTTTCTGGTGTAATGATTTATCTCTGGCAGATGTGTGGCGTTTCTGGTATAATGATTTATCTCTGGCAGATGTGCGGCGTTTCTAATGTAATGATTTATCTCTGGCAGATGTGTGGCGTTTCTGTGTAATGATTTATCTCTGGCAGATGTGTGGCGTTTCTGGTATAATGATTTATCTCTGGCAGATGTGCGGCGTTTCTAATGTAACGATTTATCTCTGGCAGATGTGTGGCGTTTCCGGTGTAATGATTTATCTCTGGCAGATGTGCGGCGTTTCTGGTGTAATGATTTATCTCTGGCAGATGTGTGGCGTTTCCGGTGAAATGATTTATCTCTGGCAGATGTGTGGTGTTTCCGGTGTAATGATTTATCTCTGGCAGATGTGTGGCATTTCCGGTGTAATGATTTATCTCTGGCAGATGTGTGGCGTTTCTGGTGTAATGATTTTTCTCTGGCAGATGTGTGGCGTTTCTGGTGTAATGATTTATCTCTGGCAGATGTGTGGCGTTTCTGGTGTAATGATTTTTCTCTGGCAGATGTGTGGCGTTTCTGGTGTAATGATTTATCTCTGGCAGATGTGTGGCATTTCCGGTGTAATGATTTATCTCTGGCAGATGTGTGGCGTTTCTGGTGTAATGATTTTTCTCTGGCAGATGTGTGGCATTTCCGGTGTAATGATTTATCTCTGGCAGATGTGTGGCGTTTCTGGTGTAATGATTTTTCTCTGGCAGATGTGTGGCATTTCCGGTGTAATGATTTATCTCTGGCAGATGTGTGGCGTTTCTGGTGTAATGATTTTTCTCTGGCAGATGTGTGGCGTTTCTGGTGTAATGATTTATCTCTGGCAGATGTCCAGCGTTTCCGGTGTAATGATTTATCTCTGGCAGATGTGTGGCGTTTCCGGTGTAATGATTTATCTCTGGCAGATGTGTGGCGTTTCCGGTGTAATGATTTATCTCTGGCAGATGTGTGGTGTTTCCGGTGTAATGATTTATCTCTGGCAGATGTGTGGCGTTTCCCGTGTAATGATTTATCTCTGGCAGATGTGCGGCGTTTCCGGTGTAATGATTTATCTCTGGCAGATGTGTGGCGTTTCCGGTGTAATGATTTATCTCTGGCAGATGTGTGGCGTTTCCCGTGTAATGATTTATCTCTGGCAGATGTGTGGCGTGTCTGGTGTAATGATTTATCTCAGGCAGATGTGCGGCGTTTCCGGTGTAATGATTTATCTCTGGCAGATGTGTGGCGTTTCCCGTGTAATGATTTATCTCTGGCAGATGTGTGGCGTTTCTGGTGTAATGATTTATCTCTGGCAGATGTGCGGCGTTTCCGGTGTAATGATTTATCTCTGGCAGATGTGTGGCGTTTCTGGTGTAATGATTTATTTCTGGCAGATGTGTGGTGTTTCTGGTGTAATGATTTATCTCTGGCAGATGTGTGGCGTTTCCGGTGTAATGATTTAATTCTGGCAGATGTGTGGCGTTTCTAATGTAATGATTTATCTCTGGCAGATGTGTGGCGTTTCTGGTGTAATGATTTATCTCTGGCAGATGTGTGGCGTTTCCGGTGTAATGATTTATCTCTGGCAGATGTGTGGCGTTTCCGGTGTAATGATTTATCTCTGGCAGATGTGTGGCGTTTCTGGTGTAATGATTTATCTCTGGCAGATGTGCGGCGTTTCCGGTGTAATGATTTATCTCTGGCAGATGTGCGGCGTTTCTGGTGTAATGATTTATCTCTGGCAGATGTGTGGCGTTTCTGGTATAATGATTTATCTCTGGCAGATGTGCGGCGTTTCTAATGTAATGATTTATCTCTGGCAGATGTGTGGCGTTTCTGTGTAATGATTTATCTCTGGCAGATGTGTGGCGTTTCTGGTGTAATGATTTATCTCTGGCAGATGTGTGGTGTTTCCGGTGTAATGATTTATCTCTGGCAGATGTGTGGCGTTTCCCGTGTAATGATTTATCTCTGGCAGATGTGCGGCGTTTCCGGTGTAATGATTTATCTCTGGCAGATGTGTGGCGTTTCCGGTGTAATGATTTATCTCTGGCAGATGTGTGGCGTTTCCCGTGTAATGATTTATCTCTGGCAGATGTGTGGCGTGTCTGGTGTAATGATTTATCTCAGGCAGATGTGCGGCGTTTCCGGTGTAATGATTTATCTCTGGCAGATGTGTGGCGTTTCCCGTGTAATGATTTTTCTCTGGCAGATGTGTGGCGTTTCTGGTGTAATGATTTATCTCTGGCAGATGTGCGGCGTTTCCGGTGTAATGATTTATCTCTGGCAGATGTGTGGCGTTTCTGGTGTAATGATTTATTTCTGGCAGATGTGTGGTGTTTCTGGTGTAATGATTTATCTCTGGCAGATGTGTGGCGTTTCCGGTGTAATGATTTAATTCTGGCAGATGTGTGGCGTTTCTAATGTAATGATTTATCTCTGGCAGATGTGTGGCGTTTCTGGAGTAATGATTTTTCTCTGGCAGATGTGTGGCGTTTCCGGTGTAATGATTTATCTCTGGCAGATGTGTGGCGTTTCTGGTGTAATGATTTTTCTCTGGCAGATGTGTGGCTTTTCCCGTGTAATGATTTATCTCTGGCAGATGTGTGGCGTTTCTGGTATAATGATTTATCTCTGGCAGATGTGCGGCGTTTCTAATGTAATGATTTATCTCTGGCAGATGTGTGGCGTTTCTGGTATAATGATTTATCTCTGGCAGATGTGCGGCGTTTCTAATGTAACGATTTATCTCTGGCAGATGTGTGGCGTTTCCGGTGTAATGATTTATCTCTGGCAGATGTGCGGCGTTTCTGGTGTAATGATTTATCTCTGGCAGATGTGTGGCGTTTCCGGTGAAATGATTTATCTCTGGCAGATGTGTGGTGTTTCCGGTGTAATGATTTATCTCTGGCAGATGTGTGGCGTTTCCCGTGTAATGATTTATCTCTGGCAGATGTGTGGCATTTCTGGTGTAATAATTTATCTCTGGCAGATGTGCGCCGTTTCTGGTGTAATGATTTATCTCTGGCAGATGTGTGGCGTTTACGGTGTAATGATTTATCTCTGGCAGATGTGTGGCGTTTCCGGTGTAATGATTTATCTCTGGCAGATGTGTGGCGTTTCTGGTATAATGATTTATCTCTGGCAGATGTGCGGCGTTTCCGGTGTAATGATTTATCTCTGGCAGATGTGTGGCGTTTCCGGTGTAATGATTTATCTCTGGCAGATGTGTGGCGTTTCCCGTGTAATGATTTATCTCTGGCAGATGTGTGGCGTGTCTGGTGTAATGATTTATCTCAGGCAGATGTGCGGCGTTTCCGGTGTAATGATTTATCTCTGGCAGATGTGTGGCGTTTCCCGTGTAATGATTTATCTCTGGCAGATGTGTGGCGTTTCTGGTGTAATGATTTATCTCTGGCAGATGTGCGGCGTTTCCGGTGTAATGATTTATCTCTGGCAGATGTGTGGCGTTTCTGGTGTAATGATTTATTTCTGGCAGATGTGTGGTGTTTCTGGTGTAATGATTTATCTCTGGCAGATGTGTGGCGTTTCCGGTGTAATGATTTAATTCTGGCAGATGTGTGGCGTTTCTAATGTAATGATTTATCTCTGGCAGATGTGTGGCGTTTCTGGAGTAATGATTTTTCTCTGGCAGATGTGTGGCGTTTCCGGTGTAATGATTTATCTCTGGCAGATGTGTGGCGTTTCTGGTGTAATGATTTTTCTCTGGCAGATGTGTGGCGTTTCCCGTGTAATGATTTATCTCTGGCAGATGTGTGGCGTTTCTGGTATAATGATTTATCTCTGGCAGATGTGTGGCATTTCTAATGTAATGATTTATCTCTGGCAGATGTGTGGCGTTTCTGGTATAATGATTTATCTCTGGCAGATGTGCGGCGTTTCTAATGTAACGATTTATCTCTGGCAGATGTGTGGCATTTCCGGTGTAATGATTTATCTCTGGCAGATGTGTGGCGTTTCCGGTGTAATGATTTATCTCTGGCAGATGTGTGGCGTTTCCGGTGAAATGATTTATCTCTGGCAGATGTGTGGTGTTTCCGGTGTAATGATTTATCTCTGGCAGATGTGTGGCGTTTCCCGTGTAATGATTTATCTCTGGCAGATGTGTGGCATTTCTGGTGTAATGATTTATCTCTGGCAGATGTGCGGCGTTTCTGGTGTAATGATTTATCTCTGGCAGATGTGTGGCGTTTACGGTGTAATGATTTATCTCTGGCAGATGTGTGGCGTTTCCGGTGTAATGATTTATCTCTGGCAGATGTGTGGCGTTTCTGGTATAATGATTTATCTCTGGCAGATGTGCGGCGTTTCCGGTGTAATAATTTATCTCTGGCAGATGTGTGGTGTTTCCGGTGTAATGATTTATCTCTGGCAGATGTGTGGCGTTTCTGGTGTAATGATTTATCTCTGGCAGATGTGTGGCGTTTCCGGTGTAATGATTTATCTCTGGCAGATGTGTGGCGTTTCCGGTGTAATGATTTATCTCTGGTAGATGTGTGGCGTTTCTGGTGTAATGATTTATCTCTGGCAGATGTGTGGCGTTTCCCATGTAATGATTTATCTCTGGCAGATGTGTGGTGTTTCCGGTGTAATGATTTATCTCTGGCAGATGTGTGGCGTTTCCGGTGTAAGGATTTATCTCTGGCAGATGTGTGGCGTTTCCGGTGTAATGATTTATCTCTGGCAGATGTGTGGCGTTTCCGGTGTAATGATTTATCTCTGGCAGATGTGTGGCGTTTCCGGTGTAATGATTTATCTCTGGCAGATGTGCGGCGTTTCCGGTGTAATGATTTATCTCTGGCAGATGTGTGGCGTTTCCGGTGTAATGATTTATCTCTGGCAGATGTGTGGCGTTTCTGGTGTAATGATTTTTCTCTGGCAGATGTGTGGCGTTTCTGGTGTAATGATTTATCTCTGGCAGATGTGTGGTGTTTCCGGTGTAATGATTTATCTCTGGCAGATGTGTGGCGTTTCCCGTTTAATGATTTATCTCTGGCAGATGTGTGGCCTTTCCGGTGCAATGATTTATCTCTGGCAGATGTGTGGCGTTTCTGGTGTAATGATTTATCTCTGGCAGATGTGCGGCGTTTCTGGTGTAATGATTTATCTCTGGCAGATGTGTGGCGCTTCCGGTGTAATGATTTATCTCTGGCAGATGTGTGCCGTTTCCGGTGTAATGATTTATCTCTGGCAGATGTGTGGCATTTCTGGTGTAATGATTTATCTCTGGCAGATGTGTGGCGTTTCTGGTGTAATGATCTATGTCTGGCAGATGTGTGGCGTTTCCGGTGTAATGATTTATCTCTGGCAGATGTGTGGCGTTTCCGGTGTAATGATTTATCTCTGGCAGATGTGCGGCGTTTCCGGCGTAATGATTTATCTCTGGCAGATGTGCGGCGTTTCTGGTGTAATGATTTATCTCTGGCAGATGTGCGGCGTTTCTGGTGTAATGATTTATCTCTGGCAGATGTGCGGCGTTTCCGGTGTAATGATTTATCTCTGGCAGATGTGTGGCGTTTCTGGTGTAATGATTTATCTCTGGCAGATGTGTGGCGTTTCCGGTGTAATGATTTATCTCTGGCAGATGTGTGGCGTTTCCGGTGTAATGATTTATCTCTGGCAGATGTGTGGCGTTTCCGGTGTAATGATTTATCTCTGGCAGATGTGCAGCGTTTCTGGTGTAATGATTTATCTCTGGCAGATGTGCGGCGTTTCTGGTGTAATGATTTATCTCTGGCAGATGTGCGGCGTTTCCGGTGTAATGATTTATCTCTGGCAGATGTGTGGTGTTTCTGGTGTAATGATTTATCTCTGGCAGATGTGCGGCGTTTCTGGTGTAATGATTTATCTCTGGCAGATGTGTGGCGTTTCCGGTGTAATGATTTATCTCTGGCAGATGTGCAGCGTTTCCGGTGTAATGATTTATCTCTGGCAGATGTGTGGTGTTTCTGGTGTAATGATTTATCTCTGGCAGATGTGTGGCGTTTCCTGTGTAATGATTTATCTCTGGCAGATGTGCGGCGTTTCCGGTGTAATGATTTATGTCTGGCAGATGTGCGGCGTTTCCGGTGTAATGATTTATGTCTGGCAGATGTGCAGCGTTTCCGGTGTAATGATTTATGTCTGGCAGATGTGCGGCGTTTCCGGTGTAATGATTTATGTCTGGCAGATGTGCGGCGTTTCCGGTGTAATGATTTATCTCTGGCAGATGTGCGGCGTTTCCGGTGTAATGATTTATGTCTGGCAGATGTGCGGCGTTTCCGGTGTAATGATTTGTCTCTGGCAGATGTGCAGCGTTTCTGGTGTCATTGGTCACCTGGCGGTTCACGGCCTCCTCCTCCAGCCGGTCCCAGCGCTCTCTGTAATCGCCCAGCTGGAAGCCATCAGATTTATCCAGGTTCTGGTGCCCCAGGCTCTCCAGCTCCACCCGGTGTTGGTACAGCTCTCTCTTAAACTCCTGGGGTGGAAACAGACAACATTCCTTCATTACACCACATGGTGTCGCTAATAACATAAATCTGCCCCCCAATATCCCATGCAGAGTTCCCCCAATCTCCTCACATTCTCAAAGTTTGGCTCCAAAATGTTTA
Source organism: Hyperolius riggenbachi (assembly GCF_040937935.1). NCBI lineage: Eukaryota > Metazoa > Chordata > Amphibia > Anura > Hyperoliidae > Hyperolius > Hyperolius riggenbachi. The sequence continues at coordinate 445,167,612 of NC_090650.1, read as the reverse complement.
CATTGGTTTTGAGACAGAACCTGTTCTAGATTTTTATCGCTGTCCAGCATCCTCATCTGTGTAAGTCTCCCTTGCCAAAAATCACAAGTGAAAATGCACATAATGCTTCCTTATGGTCAGGGGCGTATCTTGAGGGGTGCAGGTATGACACGTGCCATGGGCGCCTCTTACTTTTGCACCTCTGCTCTTCTGTGTCAATTGGGGGAGGGGGGTGTTCAGGGAGCAGAGCCGACCGATTCAGAGCCAGTAAACTCAATGCTAGACAGCATGACGAAAGGTTAGCTATATATGGAGGTCTGTTTAGGGGGTCTTTCATCTTTGAGGGACATTCTGCTTCCTGATTACACTTTCTAGGGTGGGAACCATCTGCTTATTGTTATTTGTGGAATATGTACACACTGACCTGTTGCCATACTTCATTCTTACAGGCCATTCTTCACTTCAACTTGGACACAACCAAATTGTGATCACACCTTAATATTTTTAGAGGGTGCGCCTTCCTCTCCCTTCCATGCGGCATGATTTTAGTGCCATAGGTGCTTTTTTCCCTAGATACGCCTGTGCCAATGGAGAATCGCAGCCAAGTGGGGGCAATGTGCGCTCTTCCACTGCGGTAAAAAAATACCAGCCTGATTTTTTACTCCGCACACAGCGCAATTCCCTATTGCTGACAGCTGCTGGCAAAGTGTGCTGAGACTCCAGATGCCAGAATCACCCAGTGTGGCCCCCGATGCCTTAGCTGCCATTTCCACTATGTCCTCTTCGCTGTGTTTCTTATGATGTCATAGGGAAGGGCGGCAGGTGCCACTAGTGGAATGAGGGCGGGGATGCATGGATGAGGATAGTAGTGTGTGTGCCAGGAAGGTGGGCGGGAGAGTGGAGAGGAGGCGGTGCCACTGGTAGAATGAGGGCGGGGATTCAGGGATGTGTGGATGAGGACGGTAGTGTGTGTGCCAGGAAGTTGGGCAGGAGAGCAGAGAGGATGCAGGCACCAAGTGGCCCAATCAGTTTGTCCAAATGCCGCCCCCTAGATTTTGGCTCGAATCAGTATTGAGGTGGCTTTGTGGTAGGCTCTGCCCCCGGCCAACACAGTGGAAATGGGCCCTTACTGTCCAGACAGGAAGTTCAGAAGTCTACCCAAAACTGTGACACAGACAGCAATAAATAAACCATCTTCAGTACTGAGGAAGAGTCTAATTTCTTATTATGCAATCAAATCCAAAAGGTCCGCACACTCGCAGGATAAATTTCTTATTATGCAATCAAATCCAAAAGGTCCGCACACTCGCAGGATAAACTTCCAAGTTTTTTATTCAGACAATGTGACAATATTCCATTCCAACGACCAACGATTCGTTTCGGGGCCCCGTGGGGTCCCCTTTGTCAAGGCAACACGAACAGAATGGTGACCATATCCTGCGAGTGTGCGGACCTTTTGGATTTGATTGCTTTATGACTTAGATGGGTCCCAGCACCTCGACTGTGTGGTGTGCAATCTTCTATCGATTTATGTAATTTCTTATTATGGTCTTTCCTTTCCTGTCCCCACAGAGCCATGCAGCTGCTAGCAGAGCCCAGAGACAGGAAGCCAGGGGGAATCTACCCACTGGGGACACAGACAGCAATAAACCCTTCTCTCTCATACTATATATACATGAAATGCTTTCTTGTCCCCACAACGCCATGCAGCTGCTAGCAGAGCCCAGAGACAGGAAGCCAGGGGGAATCTACCCACTGGGGACACAGACAGCAATAAACCCTCCTCTCTCATACTAATTATACATGAAATGCTTTCCTGTCCCCACAGAGCCAAGCAGCTGCTAGCAGAGCCCAGAGACAGGAAGCCAGGGGGAATCTACCCACTGGGGACACAGACAGCAATAAACCCTCCTCTCTCATACTAATTATACATGAAATGCTTTCCTGTCCCCACAGAGCCAAGCAGCTGCTAGCAGAGCCCAGAGACAGGAAGCCAGGGGGAATCTACCCAATGGGGACACAGACAGCAATAAACCCTCCTCTCTCATACTATTTATACATGAAATGCTTTCCTGTCCCCACAGAGCCAAGCAGCTGCTAGCGGAGCCCAGAGACAGGAAGCCAGGGGGAATCTGCCCACTGGGGGCACAGACAGCAATAAACCCTCCTCTCTCATACTATTTATACATGAAATGCTTTCCTGTCCCCACAGAGCCATGCAGCTGCTAGCGGAGCCCAGAGACAGGAAGCCAGGGGGAATCTGCCCACTGGGGGCACAGACAGCAATAAACCCTCCTCTCTCATACTATTTATACATGAAATGCCTTTCTGTCCCCACAGAGCCATGCAGCTGCTAGGAGAGCCCAGAGACAGGAAGCCAGGGGGAATCTGCCCACTGGGGACACAGACAGCAATAAACCCTCTTCTCTCATACTATTTATACATTAAATGCTTTCCTGTCCCCACAGAGCCAAGCAACTGCTAGCGGAGCCCGGAGACAGGAAGCCAGGGGGAATCTGCCCACTCGGGACACAGACAGCAATAAACCCTCCTCTCTCATACTTTTTATACATGAAATGCTTTCTTGTCCCCACAGAGCCATGCAGCTGCTAGGAGAGCCCAGAGACAGGAAGCCAGGGAGAATCTGCCCACTGGGGACACAGACAGCAATAAACCCTCCTCTCTTTTCATACTATTTATACATGAAATAAAAAAAACACAACCTGAAAGTTGGCTGTAATTGAGTCTATTGTCAGAATAACGTTTTCTTCGCTATACATGTTAGAGCGAGCCTGAAGTGAAATGAAACTTATGAGATAATGAATTGTATGTGTAGAATGGATAAATAGAAAATTATCTGTGTAGAAAAGAGTCTCATATTTTTATTTTCTTTATTTTTAGGATTGTGTCAGACTGTCACAGTTGCTGTTTACAATCTACACTTTGTTTACCAGAAAACGATACAGAACTTTGAATATTCCTTCAGTAAAACCTCACTAGAATCCTTCCTTATCTCTCTGTTCCTAAGCTGTATTGGCTTTTATCCACTGTTCAGGAAACTGGACTGAATTGACAAGCTGTTCAATAAGCTCTTTTGCATGGATAAGAAATCAAGTTGTTGTTTTTTTACTCTAGCTGTACTTAGAACTTCTGGTGATTTCTTAGCAGGGCTAGCATTACATGTGTATTTGCTTATCTCATGTCATATGTCATTTTTAAGCTGGCCACTAACGGTCCAATTTCTAGCGAAAAATCGTTAGAGCGATCAGAAATTCTGATCGGATTGGTTGTAAATAATCTCCA